>NC_056735.1:1395095951-1395250951 GCF_019279795.1 Protopterus annectens
TCAATATAATCATATTGATTCATAATATTTATATACCATTCTTTTCTGTTTTTTCTCACATTCAATTTCAATTTTCATAATAAGATTTTACTTTTATATTCCTTTATCTCTTCATTCATAATTCCCTTAAATCTTTTTCCTGTTTCCATTTTCCCCAAAACATTAATATTTGTAATATAATATGGATTCTTTCAGACTTTTACATTGTTTCATATAACCTACTACACCTCTATATACATTTAATGATACAGCACATACTATGGGGTTTATCAGACCCAATCTTCCCTGTTCTTCTCCCATGTACAAAACACCTCTCTTGACTGGGTTCAGTCTTTAGTCCCATATGAAAGCAAATGTGACAGACATTATCTCTTTCTCATATTGTGATGATATCATGTATGTATTGGCTATATATGCTATTTTACCTGTTATGATAGAATTTACTAAATACACTTTATTTCTATATGCTAATCTATATGTCTTCCAAAAATTACTTGCACTAATTTCTCCCATTGCTTCCTTTTCACAACACTTGAACCAAAAACTATTCCTAATAAATCTATAGAGTCTTCATTAAATTTCTTCCATCCCTTCTTTGTTTCTTGCTCTTAACACAATGTCATCTGCATATGCATGCATTATAGATAATTGCATTTCATTTACTATCCTATATCCTGTGTTATATGTCATTTGATTGATCTTTTCCACTGTTGTGTTCATAAATAGAGCAAAAATTATGCTTCTACATGGATATCACTATCTTACTCCACACTCTATTTTATTTTTTCACTTACTTAACTAATCTGCACTATTATACTAAAACTGTCAGTCTTGCAAGGCCTGTTAAATCACTTTTGTTACTGTCACAATGTTTGTAAAGCTTTTTTAGCTAGTTTCACTGTGTGAAAGTATTAACTGGAAATTTTCTCTATTTGTTAAGCATCTGTTTGTTCTGATTTCCTGCAGTTAAACGCATTCTTTAGAGTCTCCTTGCACCTTTAGCTGTTTAAAACTTTAATTTAGTGTCTCACTGCTGTTTCTCTGCTGTGACAAACATTTCTGTAGTGTTTTATACCTAATATAGAGTAGCTAATCGCTGTAGTATAACCCAGTTCAGGTTTGCTGTCTCTGGGGCTGTTTGTTTGCTTGCAGTGGCTGTTTGTTCTAGGCCATCTTGGATTAGCAGAAGCCTTTCTTCACTTTAGTTAGAGGATTGTGTTGACTGGCCACTGGCTGGTAAAGGTTGGCTGGTCTAGGGCTTGGAGTAAGCACTCATTGGTTCTTTTGAGCTTTTTTTAAAGTTGTTTCAGATTGCACTTTCTGGTATTTAAGCCCTACCTTTGAGAAGATTTCTGTTTATTCACACTGAGCTGATCTGAGGATGGGCAGTGACCACAACTCTGATCTGTGATATATAACAATATTTTTTTTACTTATTTTTACTAGTTAGTGCTTATTCTAACCATTTATAGCACTTTTTATTGTCTGATGCCTACTTTTTTACTGTATGTTATTGCTATAAACTAATTGCACTATTGTACTGAAATTGTCTGCCTTACAGGACCTGTTAAATCACTTTTGTTACTGTCACACTGCTTGTAAAGCTTTTTTAGCTAGTTTCAGTGTGAAAGGTATTACCTGGAAATGTTCTCCATTTGTTAAGCAGCTGCTTGTTTGTTCTGATTTCCTGCCAAGGAGTGTATCATTTAACTGATTTGTTTGTAGTTAAAAGCATCCTCTTGAGTCTCCTTGCTCCTTTATTTGTTTAAAACTTTCATTTAGTGTCCCATTTCTGTTTTTCTGATGTGATAAACATTTATGTAGTGTTTTCTGCCTATAATAGTGTAGCTAGTTGCTGTAGCATAACCCAGTTAAGGTTTGCTGTCTCTGGGCCTGTTTGTTTAAAAAGCTCAAAAGAACCAATGAGTGCTTACTCAAAGCCCTAGACCAGCCAACCTTTACCAGCCAGTGGCCAATCAACACAATCATTTCATTAAAGTGAAGAAAGGCTTCTACTAATCCAAGATGGCCTGGAACATGTGCAAATAACAAACAGCCACTGCAAGCAAACAAACAGGCCCAGAGACAGCAAACCTTAACTGGGTTATGCTACAGCAACTAGCTACACTGTACTTAATGGATTACCACCTATGTGGTAATTTGTGGGCACTTTGTTTTTGCCAAAGGGGATGACTATACACTTTTTGGCGTTTAGCTTGAGGCCATGGCTCTGGCACCAGTTGTCTGTTTCTATGAGGCCCTTTTGGAGGATGCTTGTGTCGGCTGGAGAGTCTATTATGGCACCCAGTTTGCAGCCATCTGCGAACTTGGTCAGCCACAGTCCTTCCATGTTGGCCTGTACCTCCGAGAAATATATACCGAACAAGAGATGTCCCAAGACTGAGCCTTGTGGGACACCACTTGTAACTGGTTTGGAGTCTGACATGGCTCCAGCTATTCTAACCATGTGGGTTCTGTCCTTGAGCCAGTTTGCAACCCATCTAGTGACATAGGGGTTTATATTTAAGCTGGTGAGCTTATCTATAATGCCCGAGTGGGGTATTGTATCGAAGGCTTTTGCGAGGTCCAGGTAGGCTGTGTGGACCACCTTCCCCTTGTCAATGGCCTTGGTGACTGATTTGAAGAAATTGACCAGGTTTAAGAGGCAGGATCTGCCCTTAACAAAGCCGAACTGGGTAGGATCCAGTGTCTGTAGGTCCCCAATATCTTTATTTATAAGGTCCATGATGATCCTTTCCATAGCTTTGCAGACCAAGCTAGTGAGACTTATGGGGCGATAGTTTCCAGGATCTGTTAAGGCACCACCATTGTGGAGATGGACCACTGTTGCTGTACGTCACTCTTTGGGTACATATCCTGTAGTAAGGCTGAGATTGAACAGTAGTTTTAGGTTTGGATTTAGCTCTTCTTGGAGTTCATGTAGGATGCAGCCCGGGACACCATCTGGTCCCATTGATGCTGTGTTTCTTGCTTTGGAGAGGGCAGCTCTTACCTGAACATCTGAGATGTCAGGGGGGCAGCACTCTGCTGGGATAGATATTAGCCCTTTTGCTGGGGAGGGGGGGAGTTTGCGCTGAACCTGTCAGCTAGGATGTTGGCAATGTCTGTGGGTTCGGTGTATTTTGTGTCATTTTGGACTAATTCTGAGCATATCTGGGAATTCCCACCCAGGTTCCTAACATAACTAAAGAAAGCCTTGTGATTATCCTTAGTGTCCTGTGCAATTTTTCTCTCGAAGCTGGTCTTAGACGATTTTATGAGTGCCCATAGTTTTTTGCTAATACTGATCAGAGATGCCTTCCCTTTTTGGGATTTTGCTCTGACATGTAGTAGCTTCCTCCTTCTATTGTATAGTTTGTTTATGGCTGGGGTCCACCAGATAGGACGTCTGCCTTTGGAGGATTGGGTCTTGGTTTTATTTGGGATTGCATGATCCATGCATTCCTGAAGGTGTTCATAGAATGCGTTTATAAAGGATGTTGTGGTCTGGGCCGTATTATCCACAGGCCCGGGGGCTTTGAAGGATTCCACCTCGGTTTTGAGGAGTGTGAAATTTGCTTTAGAGAAGTTTTTCACTGTGGTTTTCTGGGCATGGGGTGGGGTCGGGATGTGAATATCCAGTGAGATTAGTTTATGGTCTGATCTTACCAGTGAGGGATACACTTCTGGTCTGGAGCATAGAGTCCCCATGTTGATGATGATCAGGTCCAGTATGTTTTCCCCTCTTGTGGGAGTGGCAACAAGTTGTTCCATAGCATTTGAGTTTATAAATTCTAGGAACCTTTGGGCTAGGGTGTTGGAGCTAGAGTAATGCTCCCAGTCTATGGTTGGGTAGTTGAAGTCACCCAATATAATGGTGTTTGGAGAGACCTTCATATTTTCCAGTGTTCTCAGGAAGGCCGAGTGGTGTTCCTGGGTTTGGGAGGGTGGTCTGTAGCAGGCTATAAACTGGAAGGCAGTTTTACCCACTGTTAGTTGCACATGGATAGTCTCTGATGCTTCGTGCTGTGCCACCAACCTGGAGGTGTGGGTATCTTTGACGAATATTGATACTCCCCCTCCTTTTGTGGTTCGGTCCACATTTTGGGGCCGAAAAGCATGGTATGAACTATAACCTGGTAGTGCTGGGGTGCTCTCGAGAGCCTTGAACCAGGTTTCTGTTAATGCACAGATATCGATGTTCTCCATGCTAAGGAGAGTTTCAAGTGCATGCATCTTGAGGTTTAGACTTCTGGCGTTGAGTAGCATTACTCTTAGTTTCTTATCCTTTGTGATACCTATGGAGGTGGGTTTGTCTTTTGAGCCTTGCCTAAAAAAGGCACTATGGGGGTAGCAAGAGCCTTTGCCAATATCCGAAAGCCCAGGGGTGACAGGTGCAAGCCATCCCTAGCGAAGCATTGTGGCTTGTCGAGCATGTCATCCCAGGCTGACAGGCATTGGATCCCCTTTGAATGACACCAATACTTAAGCCAATTGTTGAAATTGATAATCTTGTCTTCATACTGTGGCATCATTCTTGGTGAGGGTAAGATGCTACTCAAGGTAAAGGTCATACCGGCCTGGGCTACATGCTCAGAGAGCTCCTCTATGTCTCTTTTCATGTAGTCCAGGGAGGTACGTCTCAGGTCATTCACACCAGCATGGACAATGACTGAGTCATATTTGTACTTGCCTTGGAGTGACCTGAGTGCTTGTGTTATGTGGCGGATCCTAGCGCCCGATAGGCAACTCACCATGACCTTCTCCTTGTTCAGCCTGGTGAGCAGGTCGTCAGTGTGCCTGATGATAGAGTCACCTATTACAAGTGTATCAGGTGTGTTGTTTAGCCTTAAGGGCTGTGACTGTTCGGCACACTGGCTTTGTGAGCTATGTGTTGCATGTGTTTTGTTTTGGGGTAGCGGTTGCTTGGGTGTCTGCTTTGGAGGTCTCTGCTGCTTAGGCAGATTTTTATTTAGAACCTCCAAGTATGTTTTTGTGTGTTTATGTGTTTGGTTTGCTGTCGTGGTAGGTCTATGTGAGACTGGAATTGTAGTGAGTGTGGTTTCCTTCTCCTCCTGACTGGTTACGCCAGTACTGAGTTGAGAGAGCTTAGCCTCCAGTTTGGCTATACGGTTGCATCTCTCACATGTGTTGGAATTTGTTGGGAGGAGGAGAGGGTTGTCTGTGTACATTAGGCAGTTGTAACATTGCCTCAAGATTCCCAGGTTCACCAGCTGGACAGGAGATGAGATTGACAACTGACCTTTGGACATGCTAGAATAGTATTGGGAATTCCTTTATAATTGAAAAAAAGGGCCAATGGGGAACAAGTTACTCAAGGGGAGTTTGTGAGGGTGTAGTGCTTTTAATTTTTTAGTGCTGACTTATATAATTGCTTTAGTGAGCAAGTGCTAGGCTTTAGCGTAGGAATAGGGTGTTTATTATGAGAACTAGATCAGTTCCAAGGCTCAAACCCAAATAAGCGTCGCTGCTCGATGCCACGCTATGCACAAAATCACGCAAAGCCGCGCTACAGTGGGTTTTATACAGGCGGACTTGAACGAGCTAGAAATTGGCCCAAAACAGCCAACAGACTACCAGGTTCCTGCTCTGGGAATACTCCTCCAGGTACAGAAAGGCTGCTCCAATCTCCCCACTGCCACTGGTGAACAAAGAAGCCTCCCTCTATCTAAGAAAGGAAATGGCAACACATGAACTTTCCAAAAGTCCAGAATACAGCAAAGCCTGTATTTGGACTACTGTAGGTCAGGAAAGATGGGAAACAAGGATAACTTTTTTTTTTCTTTTTTGAAACAAACAGCAGGAAATTGCAATAAATATGTAACACAGGCTAGCGCACCTGAGTGTGTAGCCTCAACAAGTAAATGCAACAAACAGGACAAACTTTAAAAGTGCAGGTGCAAAAACAACTTTAGACAGTTTAAAACAGTTCAAGAAGCAGAAATACTTGCAGTTTAGCTAGATCGGACAGTCGCCCAGGTAGTAGCAGGAAAAAACACTTTTATCAGGTTAGCAGTCACTCTTTTAGCCTCTCTGCTGCTAGCACCACTCTGCAGGACCACGAGGAGCTTGGCTGAGTAGTAACAAGTGCAAAAACCTCGCCAAAGCGGGTTTTATACAGGGGGATTTGAAAGAGCTAGAAATTGGCCCAAAATGGCCAATAGACTACCAGATTCTTGTGCTGGGAACACTCCTCCAGGGATAGATAGGCTGCTCTAAGCTCCCCACTGCCACTGGTGAACAAAGAAACCTCTCTCTATCCAAGAAAGGAAATGGGCAACACAGGAACTTTCCAAAAGTCTAGAATACAGCAAAGCCTGTATTTGGACTACTCTAGGTCAGGAAAGACGGGAAACAAGGATAATTTTTTTTTTTTTTTTTTTTTTCTTTTTTTCAACAAATAGCAGGAAAATGCAGTAAATATGTAACACAGGCTAGCATACTTGAGTGTGTAGCCTCAACAGGTAAATGCAACAAACAGGACAAACTTTAAAAGTGCAGGTGAAAAAACAACTTTAAACAGTTTAAAACAGTTCAAGAAGCAGAAATACTTGCAGTTTAGCTAGATCGGGCAGTCGCCCAGATAGTAGCAGGAAAAAAACACTTTTATCAGGTTAGCAGTCGCTCTTTTGGCCTCTCTGCTGTAGCACCACTCTGCCAGACCAAAAGGAGCTTGGCTGAGTAGTAACAAGCGCAAAAACCTCGCCAAAGCAGGTTTTATACAGGAGGACTTGAAAGAGCGAGAAATTGGCCCAAAACGGCCAATAGACTACCAGATTCTTGTGCTGGGAACACTCCTCCATGGATAGATAGGCTGCTCTAAGTTCCGCACTGCCACTGGTGAACAAAGAAACCTCCCTCCATCCAAGAAAGGAAATGGGCAACACAGGAACTTTCCAAAAGTCCAGAATACAGCAAAGCCTGTATTTGGACTACTCTAGGTCAGGAAAGACGGGAAACAAGGATCATTTTTTTTTGTTTTGTTTTTCTTTTTTTCAACAAATAGCAGGAAAATGCAGTAAATATGTAACACAGGCTAGTGTAAATTACAAGCGCAAAAGTGCGCTAAAGCTGGCTTTAAAGCAGGGGGTTAGAAAGAGATAGGAAATGGCCCAAAACGGCCCATAAGCTACAGGTCACTGGGCTGGAACCACTTCTCAAGGGACAGATAGGCTTCTCAGAGCTCCCCACTCTCACTGGTGAACAAAGAAGCTTCCTCCTATCCAAATAAGGATATGGGCAACACAGGAACTATGACACAGCCCAGAGATCAGCAATACCTGAAGACTGGACTATTCTAGTTCAGTAAAGGCAGGAAACAAGGATTTTTTTTTTACAAAGTAGCAGAAATTAGGTACAGAAACACAGTAAATGCTTTAATTTGGCTAGCGCACTTGAGTGTGTAGCCTACCAATTAAACTAAGCAAAAACAAACTTTAAAAGTGCAAAAAAACCTCAGAAATACAGGCAGGAATGCAATAAAACAACTTTACAGAGCTTATTTAGTACAAGAAACAGAAAAGTCTATATACAGAAAAGCAGCTAAAATACACAAACACTTCAGATGCAGTGCAACCTAGAGCACTTGAGTTGTAGCAATATTAAGGCTATTACAGTTATAATAAATGCTCTGAAATATACTGTATATTTCCAAAATGTTTGAGAAGCACAGTCAGAATACAAGGAGGTTCAGGCAAAAGAAAAAAAAAAGTTTTGTTTTACTTTTTGAAAGGGAAAAAGGAGGAACAGAAGGCCTTATCAAATGTTCTCTCTGTATTAGGCAGAATGAGCTAATGACACTAGACTGGGAGGAGTGTCACAGTAGGGGCGGGCAACTGCCACAGAGCAAGACACCAACTTTTATTACTGTCACACTGTTTATAAAGCTTTTTAAGCTAGTCTCACTGCAGGAAAGGTATTAACTGGACATTTTCTCCATTTGTTAAGCATCTGTTTGTTATAATTTCTTGCAAGGAGTGTATCATGTCACTGGTTTGTTTGCAGTTAAAAGCATTCTCTAGAGTCTCATTGCTCCTTTATCTGGTTAAAACTTTTATTTAGTGTCTTACTGCTGTTTATCTGCTGTGATAAGCATTTCTGTAGTGTTTTCTGCTTAACATAGTGTTGCTAGTAGCTGTAGCATAACACAGTTCAGGTTTGCTGTCTCTGAGACTGTTTGTTTGTTTGCAGTGCTGTTTGTTCTGAGCACATGTTCCAGGCCATTGTGGACTAGCAGAAGCCTTTCTTCCCTTTAATGAGAGGATTGTGTTGATTAGCTACTGGCTGGTGAAGGCTGGCTGGCCTAGGGCTTGGAGTAAGCACTCATTGGTTCTTTTTAGCTTTTTTAAAAGCTGTTTTAGGTTGTACCATCTGATATGCAAGCCCTGCCTTTGAGAGGATTTCTGTTTATTCACCCTGAGCTGAATGGAGGAGGGGCACTGACCACAACCCTGATCTGTGATATATAACAATAAGTATCCTGTTTTATTTCTTATTTGCACTAGTTATTGCTTATTCTAACCATTTATAGCACTTTTTCATTGCCTGCTGCCTACTATTTTTACTGTATTTTATTACTACAAATTAATCTGCACTATAGTACTGAAATTGTCTGCCTTACATGGCCTGTTAAATCACTTCTGTTACTGTGACACTGTTTGTAAAGCTTTTTAGCTAGTTTCACTGTGTGAGAGGTATTAACTGGAAATTTTCTCTATTTGCTAAGGATCTGCTTTTCTGTTCTGATTTCCTGCCAAGGAGTGTATCATATAACTGATTTGTTTCCAGTTAAAAACATTTTCTAGAGTCTCCTTGCTCCTTTATCTGTTTAAAACTATAATTTAGTGTCCCACTGCTGTTTTTCTGCTGTGATAAACATTTCTATAGTGTTTTCTGCCTAAAATAGGGTAGCTCCTAGCTGTAGCATAGTTTTCTACCCTTCCTCCCTATTGGTGTCTTGTTCTTATACTCAGTGGCTTTGCAGGTGCACACACCTACTGTAAATTTGATCTGGGACACTCCTCCAAGTCCAGTGTAATTAGTTCATTCTACCTAATACAGAGAGAATATTTGGGAAGACCAAACCCATTAGTTTCTTACCCTTGAATTATCTCCTTTCTACTTTACTAAAAAAAAAAAAACTTTATTCATTTATTCAGTTGCTTTTACGGTATTTGTGTTTCTTCCTCCTAGTCTATTACTTCATCTTGTTTTTTCTGCTACTTGTTCTTTAAAGTGTTCAATTCCATCTTCTCTACTGCATTTATTATGGCTTGTTTTTAGCCTGTTTAAATTTAAGAGTTATTCTAAGTCTCTTAGTTTTGGTTTAACCTCTTGGGCTTTAGGCCTACTGCTTAGCTCAAAACCAAGTCCAGGAGGATGAGGTGCCCAAAACAAAACCAATAAACAGGAAAAAAGTGCCAGCAAGCCATAATCACCTTAAAACATTTAATGTGTTCCACAGCAAGCAAAGCACAACACAGCACATAATGATAATGCTGAAACTACTACCAGTTCATTTTCATCCCCAACTTCATCAGAAAAAAATGCTGACAATCCAAAACCCTCCCCAAACTTTTTTTAAGGTATGTTTAGGAAATGGTTAAAATTAAATTCAATGTCACATTATTTTATGTTTTGGCAGTGTGCAAAGGTATAAATGGGGAGGGGGGTTGGATTGTCAGCATTCTTCTGATGAAGTTGGAGACAAAGATGAACTGGTAGTAGTTTCAGCATTATCACTGTGTGCTGTGTTGTGCTTTGCTTGCTGTGGAACACATAGGTTCATAAGTTCATAGGTAGGTACTAGGCTATTTGCCCAAGGGCATTTATAAGCCTAGCCAGAGTGTGTCGGCTTTCGCCGCCCCATTTATTAATTAACTGATCCTCTGTCAAGCAGAGCCAAGGAAGTGATCCCAGGGGTGTATTTTCTGTTACCCATCCACTCGTCAAGGCTTCTCTTGAAGAGTGTTAGTGAGGGGCTCTGCCTGATGTAATTTGGAATTTTGTTCCAAAGCATGGGGAGTCTCTGTGACAGGAATCTATCCCTCCAGAAAGTTCTATTTATTGTTGTGGTGAGGTTTAGCTCACTAGTGCGCGTGGCGCACAGTAACTTGGATTTCTTTAAGTGGAGCATGTCCATCAATTCTGAGTTAGACATGGCTTTGTAAGTCAGGCAGAGATCACCTCTGAGTAAGCGATATGCCACTGAATACAGCCGTAGTTTTTTCAGTCGGGCTAAATAGGACATATGTTTGAGATCAGTAACCCTCTTGGTGAGGTACTTTTGTGGTCTTTCCAGCTGTTGGAAGTGTCTTGTGAGGTACATCCCAAATGGGGCATTGTACTCTATGATGGGTCTAATGATTGACGAGTAGAGGGGCACTATAACTTCTTTATTTCTAGATGCAAACCCTTAGATTTCCTAACTACTTTGGCAATATGATTGTCAAAGGAGAGATTACTATCTACCTGGGTCCCCAGATCTCTTATTACCTCTTCTGTATTAAGCGGGCTGCCACCTTTGTGGTAATTCGTGGGTGTTTTGTTTTTCACAAACAGGATGACTATGCATTTTTTGGCATTTAGCTTGAGGCCATGACTTTGACACCAGGTGTCCATCTCAGTAAGGCCCTTTTGGAGGATGTCCATGTCAGCCGGAGAGTCAATTATGGCTCCCAGTTTGCAGTTATCGGTGAAATTGGTTAGCCATAGTCCTCCTGTGTTTGCCTGTACTTCTGAGAAGTATATGCCGAACAGTAGGGGTCCCAGAACTGAGCCTTTCGGGACACCACTTGTGACTGGTTTAGAGTCGGACCTGGAGCTCACTATTCTTACCATGTGAGATCTGTCTGTAAGCCAGTTGGCAACCCATCTCATGATGTAGGGGTTTATGTTCAGGCTGGTGAGTTTTTCTGTAATACCCAAGTGGGGAATGGTGTTGAAAGCCTTGGCGAGGTCAAGGTAGGCTGTGTGAATCACCTTTCCCTCGTCTATGGCCTTGGTGACTGTCTCGAATAAGTCAACCAGGTTTAGTAGGCATGATCTGCCCTTAACAAAGCCAAACTGGGTCAGGTCAAGTGTTTGGAGGTTCCCAATGTCTTTGTTAATGAATTCCATGATGATGTGCTCCATAGCCTTGCAGATCAGGCTAGTCAGGCTTATGGGGCGATAGTTACCAGGGTCAGTTGTGGCCCCTTCTTTTGTGGAGAGGAATAACCATTGCTGTGCACCATTCTATGGGCACGTAGCCTGTGGAGAGGCTGAGGTTGAACAGCGTGTTTAGGTGGGGGGATTAGTTCATTCTGTAGTTTATGCAAGATGCAGTCTGAGACACCATCTGGTCCCATTGACACCGTGTTTTTGGCTTTTGAAAGGGCTGTTTTCACCTGTGCGTCTGTGATTTGTGGGACACTACACTTTTCTGGTATTGTTGTGGGCCCTTTTGGAGGTGAGAGGGGGGTTGAAGTTTGCACTGAATCTATCTGCCAGGATGTTGGCAATATCAGTAGGTTCAGTATATTTTGTGCTATTATGCACTAGTTCAGTGCATATCTGTGAGTTGCCACTTAGATTCTTAACATAGCTAAAGAAGACTTTGTGGTTATCTTTTGAATCCTTGGCTATTTTTCTTTCAAAGTTAGCCTTGGATGATTTCATGAGGGACCTCAGTTTCTTACTGATACTGATATTGCTTTTTTTCTGAACTAGTTTCCTCCTTCTGTTGTATAGCCTGTTTATTGCAGGGGTCCATCAAACTGGTTTCCTTCTCTTAGAGGAGTGAGTCTAGGTTTTGCTAGGGATGGCATGATCCATGCATCCTTGTAGGTGCTCATAGAGTGCATTTGTAAAGGTTTCTGCATCTTGGGCAGCATTATCCTTTAGCGTGGGGGCTGTGAAACTTACCACCTCTTTCTTAAGTAAGGTGAAGTTTGCTTTAGAAAAGTTTTTTACTGTGGTTTCCTTAGTTGGGGGTGGTGGTGGGGTGTGGACATCCAGAATGATTAGTTTATGGCCTGATCTAACCAGTGACAGGTTTACCGCTGGTGTGGAACACCTGTCACCCATGTTGGTGATGACCAGGTCCAATATGTTTTCACCTCTGGTAGGGGAGTTTACCAACTGATCTAGGGCATTTGAGTTGATGAATTCCAGGAAGTGCTGGGCCTGGGAATTTGTACTTGAGTAGTTTTCCCAGCGAATGGTAGGGTAATTGAAATCGCCCAATATTAGGGTGTTTGGTAGGACCTTCATGTTTTCCACTGTCTCCAGAAAGGTGGAGTGGTGGTCCTGGGTCATGGAGGGTGATCTGTAGCATTAAATGTTTTAAGGTGGTTACGGCTTGCTGGTGCTTTTTTCCTGTCTTCTGCTTAGCTCTCCCTGACTCTCTCCCTCAGATTCTGACAAATATGGATGGACAATTTCCTACAGTTTCTCCTGCCATCCTGGTTGATATGGGCATCCGGAGACAATGTAGCAACTGCCTCAAGTACATGGACAACCATTTACTATTACCACCTAGGAACACAATTTGTGAGAGATGCAATTACATAAAGGAGGTAGAATTTGTGCTCTCTCCCTCACAAGCCAGTATATCTGGCATTGAGAAAATTGTCAACACAATCACTATACCTCAAACACCACCCACAACTGCACAAAAGACACCCACATATGCTAAAGTTCTCAACAAAAACAAACCAAAACAAAGGACACCTCAGAGGCAAAAACACATGAGAACTCCACAACCCTCCACACCACATACCATGCATAGTCCACACACCAGTGTCTCACAACCACTAAGGCCTAACCATAAACCCAACATATACTCCATTGTGAGACACACAGATGTGCCTCTCATCAGGCTGGATAAGGAGAAAATCATGTTTAGTTGTTTGTCATGTGCCAAAATCCGCCATATCACAAACACACTCAAGTCTGTCAACAACAGGAACTGCTATGACTCTGTCATAGTCCATGTTGGTGCAAACAGGTTGAAATGTATCTCCCTGGACTATATGAAGAGACATGATTGAGTTAGCTGAATATGTGTCTCAGGCAGGTATGTCCATAGCCTTAAGCAGCATTCTACCATCATCCAGAATGATGCTTCAATACAAACATAAAATGATTGATTTTAACAATTTGCTTAGTATCTGGTGTCATTCCAGGGGGATCCAGTACCTGACAGTCTGGGAAGATATAATCGGCAGACCATGATGCTTTGCTAGAGATAGTCTACATATGTCTCACTTGGGCTTCAGGCTTCTGAAAAATAGTGTCTTTTTTAGGAAAAGTCATGAGTTCGATACTATGAACATGAAAATTTCAACAAAATACAAATTAAAGGTCATGCTGCTAAACGCTAGGAGTCTAAACATGAAGCTGCACGCATTGTAAGCATTCTTAACCCTGGAAGATGCTGACATTTGTGCAGTCACAGAAATCTTGTTCAAAGCTGTGAAGAGCACCCCAGCCTTATCTGGTTACTCATCCTATCATACATTCAAACCCCAAAATTTGGGCAGTAATGCTAAAGGAGGTGGAGTTTCAATATATATTAAAAGCACACACACCTCCAGGTTGGTCAAACAGTATGATGCACAGGAGACACTCCAGGTGCAGTTAACCATTGACAAGACACCTATTCAAATTATAGCTAGCTACAGGCCCACACATTTAACTCAAGATGCCCACTCCTCCTATCTGGACCTCTTCAAATCTATCAAGATTCCACCCTTTACCCTGATTCTGTTTGGAAAAACTACTCAAGCCAAAACACAAATGCCCAGAGATTCCTCGATTTTATCAATGAAAATACCTTGGAACAGCTAGTCGATACCCCCACAAGAGGTAATAATATCTTGAACTTGGTATTAACCAACATGAGTAACCACCGCACCACCCCTGTGGTATCATCCTCCCTGGTAAGATCTGACCATAAAGCGGTCACTTTCAAAGTCACCATCTCCCCTGATCCCCCTCTAGCTAGGGTCAAACAAAAAAACTTCTGCAAAGCTGATTACAACCTCCTGAGTGATGGTATAAACAGCTTCACAGCCCCCTCCCCCACTGTAGAAACTGGCACCAATGTCCAAATCAACACCAAAGTACTATACAAGCATTTATATAGATGCATGAAATCAGAAATACATGACAGGACAAAATCATCTTACGCAACGAAGAGTAAACCTGTCTGGTGGACATCTGCAATAAATAAACTATATAATAAAAGGAAAAAAAGTTGCTGTCCAGGACCAAGAAGGAGCATGTGCTCATTTGGAAGCAATCTCTCCTTAGCTTGAACAAGCAAATAAGAGCACTAGTGAAATCTTCTAAAGCCAACTACGAGTCCAGATTAGCCACATCTACTAAAGACAGTCATAAGGCCTTCACATATGTCCACAATCTCAAAGAAAGCACCCAGCTCTGTTAAGATCTGGTGGTCAAGGACAACACATACACAAATGCTGGAGATATAGCCAATCTACTAGCTGACAGATTCAGTGAAAACTTCTCCCCTCTGTCCCCTCATCAGTAAATCAGGACATTCCCAATACCTGCCCCCACCCCTTATCTCTAGGGAACAGGTCATCCCTGCCCTCTCAAAGGCAAAACATACAGCCTCCATGGGACCTGATAATGTCCCAGGATGCATCCTACATGAATTAAGGCATGAACTTG
This sequence comes from Protopterus annectens, assembly GCF_019279795.1. Lineage (NCBI taxonomy): Eukaryota > Metazoa > Chordata > Ceratodontiformes > Protopteridae > Protopterus > Protopterus annectens. The sequence goes on from NC_056735.1 coordinate 1,395,110,652, forward strand.
CAGCACTATTAAGCACCCTAGTCAACCAAAGCCTGAGTACCAGTTTTGTCCCAGCCAAGTGGAGACCAGCCACTGTCACCCCTTTACACAAACGTGGAGCATCCACCGATCCAGGAAATTATAGACCCGTCAGCCTAACTAGCCTGATCTGCAAGGCCATGGAACAGATTATCATGGACCTCAATAACAGGGACATCAGCAACATCCAAACACTTGACCCCACTTAGTTTGGCCTTGTCAAGTGGAGGTCATGTCTGTTAAATCTGGTCAACTTCTTTGAGACAGTCACCAAAGCCAAGGACGAGGGGAAGACAGTGCACACTGCCTATCCTGACCTGGCCAAAGCATTTGACACTATTCCCTACTCGGACATAGTAGATAAACTCTCTCTCAACTAGACATCAATCCATATGTTACCAGATGGTTAGCACTGGCTCACTGATAGTATCAACCTAAATAAAAATAGGGGAAGCCACCTCAAGCAGTAGACCTGTAATGAGTGTCTTACCCCAGAGGTCATTCTTAGGGTCTCAGTTATTCAGGATATACATCCCTGAGGTGCAGGCCAAAACCAGTGGGCTATGGCTGACCAAGTTTGCAGATGAATGCAAGTTGGGAGCAGTCCTTAATTCCCCAAGTGATGTGGACATCCAGACATCCTCCAAGAGGGTCTCACCCAAATAAATGACTGGTGCCAGAAACATGACCTCAACCTGAATGCCAAAAATGCATCATCATCCCCCTTGGGGAGAGTGACATCCCCACATATTATCGCACTAATAACAATGAAGTACATAATCAGTAGTGAAGGATTTGGGCACACTGGTTGGTAGCAACCTGACTTTTGACCAATATGTTGCTTCCTTTGTACAGAAAGCTTTCTACATGGACCAACTCATAAGTAAGGGTATCTCATCCAGGGACAAAGAGGTTATAACATCCCTGTATTCTTCCCTTATAAGACCAATTATTGAGTACAGTGACCCCTTCGGTATGTACCTCGCAAAGGATATACAGCAGCTGGACAGACCACAGAGGTTCCTTACCAGGACAATCCAGGGCCTCAAATATCTACCCTACAAAAATAGGCTAAAAGCCCTGTCCCTCTACTCAGTTTCATACAGATTCCTCAGAGGTGACCTCTGTCTGGAATGCAAAGCAATCTCAGACCACAGCTTTATGGGACTGCTGCATATCCGCAAGTCAAGTTCCACTTGAGCAACCCGTACGCACAACCTAAACCTGGCCTGTGATATCAATAGGACTTGGTGGGACAAATTTGTGTCCCAGACTTCCCCATCTGTGGAATAGACTCCCTCTCCAAGTCAAGCAGACTATCTCATTATCCCTTTTTAAGCACAACCTGGATAACCGGATGGGAAAATGAAAATACACTCCTGGGATTCCACTTGTGTCCCTGCTTGACAGGAGCTTTGGGTGCTGACTTGTCTAAACATGGGCTAAACTCTTGGCTAGGCTTATAAGGGCCTCATGGCCAATAGCCTAGTAACCTCCTATGATCCTATGATCCTATGAATATACATATGCTGGAACATACATTTTTATCCATATTACAGATAATTGTCCAACCCCATAATTTTTATGTTTGCAACCTTTCTTCGTCTCTTAATAATCTTATATTTTCTGTTATCATAATATGAGCATGTAATACAAAATACCATACTAAAATTCCTATCCTTTTCACATTTTTCATACTATTTATATTCAAAGCTAAGATTTTCAACTTATATATGAAATAATTTTCAACATTTTTCATCAATTACCTTTTTTCTTTCTTTTGTATTACACTTTTAAACTTTGTTTTCCATTCTCTCACTCTGTTTCATATAGAATTCTTTTTTCCTCTTACTACCTGCCACTTCGTATATTCTTCCTCACTTGTATCATTTGACTGCTCTATTTCCTTTTCTTTCTCCCCTGTTTTGTATTTATTACAATGTCTTTGCTTTGTTGTGTATCAGTTTGTTTTTCTTGTTTATTATTAATATCTGTATCTTGTACTATCTCATGTAATTCATATTTATCTACAATCTGAGTATTTTCCTCACAGTCTAGCCAAACATGTCCTGTGTTACCACATTATGTATGCTTCTATTCACATTTCTTTGCTTCATGACCTGGTTTACCACATATAAAACATTTTCTTTTATCACATTCACTAATTAGATGATCATCTTTGCCACAGAAAAACATGTTTTGGGTTGTCCTCTGTATGTCACAAAACCTTTGTTACCACAGAATGTGTATAACATTGTCATTGGGTCTATATCATAACCACAAAAGCCCGTTTCAGCGAATACTTAAACGTCGACACATATTGCGTGAACCGCGAATGCACCAAATGCCCTAAACTGCGAAATTCAAAATCTCGAACCAACATAGTTGGCCAACTCCACTGCTCGCTACATACTACCCACCCAAACAAAATAAATAAATCATATACATACACTAACCAAAACCCTATTTCTAACCCTACACTAAACCTTACATTCATTACTATCTATGCACTTGCCTTAACCTGCACCCTAACCCTAAGGTCCGTAACTATTGCACACTTACCTTACAAAGCTATACCGCAGAAGGGCCAACTATGCCGATTCGAGATTTTGAATTTCACGGTTTAGGACATTTGGTGTATTTGTGTTCGCGCAATATGTGTCGACGTTTATGTATTGCTGAAACGGGCTTTTGCAGTTATAATATAGACCCCTGTTATTTACCATATTTAATATAACCCCATGTTCCCATCCCCCAGTCCACAAGCCTCTTTCATTATAAATTTCCATAGTATCCAAAACATATTTACACACAGTTAGTAAATGTTCTTTTAATTCTTTTACTTCAATTTCAGTTCTAAATTGCAAAAATATTATTTTCTTTGTTTCTCTGTGAAATGATTGTATCACATATTCTGACTATGGATTAGTGTCCCATTTTTCTCATAATTTACAAAATGTTTTCCATAGCTTGTCCTGTTTCAAAAATAAATAAAAAAATGTCTCTCTAGTAATAAGAATAAATGCTCTTATTTGTGTAGGTAAAATCCCCCAAAGGCACAATTACACAGTACCACACTTTATACCTTTCCAGTCCTTCTTCTTTTCTGCTGATTAATCTTGCAATGTTTTTTTCTTTGTCTCCATCTCCTACTCAATTTTCTTCTGCCCTTCTTTTACCTTCTCTGCATATGATTTTCTTCCTAGTGCTTCCTTCACCATCTCCTCTTCTTGCATTTTCTCAAATAACCCTCTCCAGGACACTGCTACCTCACTCTCTGGTTCACTTTGATTGATGAGATCATTTAGATAATTAGCCTGCAACCCTCTGGACTGAAGGGTTGTAATAATACAATCCTGCTGCCTCTCGGTATCTCCCTCAAATAACCTCTTTTGAAAAACAGCTTCTGAATCCATTTTCTCCTCTATTGCACTTTCCATAATCTTAAGTTGCTTTACCTCCACCTTCTCCTCTGGTCTAAATGAGTTCTTCACCTCCACAACATTTGTTATCATTTCCACCAGTTCTAATTTCCAAACACGATTTTCCTTAGTATCTCTGTGCTGTCTACTTGTTGCCATGTTCTTCCCTGTTTCTTCAGGCCACCAATGTGCCTGGAATGGAAACAGGAAGATAGATGTATCACTCTCAAATGCATCCCCCTACACCAAAGTGTAGGGGTTTTATTGATATATACATTGCATATATGTATTTACATTATTTAAATCGATGTACAAATCTCCACACTTTATAAACTTCAATGTAAGCATCCCCCACTTGTTTATCCACAACCAAAACATTCCCCGGGATTCATGAAGCTCGGCGCAAGGCCGGCGTAAGGCCTGCGCCGGCGGTGCATGGAATATCCGGCGCAGTAGCACCATATACATATTAATGAGAGTGCACCGGAATCACAGACACATGCGTAGTGTACGTGAGCGAGCCCAGGTAGGATGCGTCTGGAGGCGTGTCTAAGCCGGCATGAGGTGAGCAACCTAATGTGCTGACAGCCACGGTCCGCCCACAATAGTAATGGCAGCAGCCAGGTCCCGTGCAGAATGAAACGCACGTACAGTATGCAACATAGTCCCCGTTCCAAATTAACGGAGAAGCAAATAGAAGCCACGAAGGCATAAGTGTACCCGTCCAAGGAGCAAAGGATACGCATAAGACCGCCTTCCGCAATGCACTGTCAGTGTTTACACTCAGAGAAGGTGTACAGCCAAGATGTCAGCGCCGCACCGACAAAGGAGGAGCGACTAAGGATACCACCTGTCCCAGTTTGGTTAGGGGATGTCTCCATGGACAGTTGTGTCTCGAAAACGTATTAGAAATGGCTGATGTGCTATGATTGTAGGACACAATGATATCCCGTGATGTAATGTAATGGTAGCATGAATTGGTTATTTCTGTAACAGAAATACCTAAATGACACAATAAACAGAATAAGCAAGGAAATTGCCACAATAATAAGCAAATTATTTAGGCAAACAAGTGAATTTCTATGCTATATAGTGACCGTTTGTATGTGTCGGCCTGTAAAGGCAGATGTGAGTCCCGGAAATATCCCAGATCGGAAAATGGAAAAGGTGGAAACCCCAGCAGCGACATGGGCATGGTCACCAGGGTTACCTGCTGTCCCAATGTGCCATGGACAGTCCCTGATTGGACAGTCGTGTCCCTGCAACAATCGTAAAAATGGAAAATGACCCCGATCCCCTTCCACGCAAATTCCCGCAATATATATGTAAATAGTAGCATAAAACATATACATTACGATATGGAACACAGACATGGCATAAGAAAAGAAATAAGGAACCCAAACGCTTACAGAATAAGCTCATAGTATGGCAAACAAGTGAAGTTCTGTCAACTGCACTAGCCCTGGGTATGTGTAGTCCTGCAAATTCCGAAGTGTCCACATAACATGCCCCACTATGGGCATTGGAAAAGGTGCCAACCATAATGGTCACAAGCAGTAGTGACAGTACATAGCCGGGTAGCTGTGCTGACATAACAACAGTAAGGAAGCAAGATACCTCAAACACAGGCAAACATGTGCATAGCAACATATCCCAGACCCAGCAATGTCTCTGTTGCATACACTGGATGGTGTATGATGAAGTGTAATATCCAGAAGCAGAACCCATGCATTCGGATGTACTACACAATAGCCTCATTGTACATGTCAGTCACACCCATGTATACCCCTGCACCCAAATCTGCTAGCATCCGTGTGCAGCTATACAACCACACACAATGTGCATACCTGAACTGTGGTAAGAAGTTTGTGTTAGGCAATGCCACGGGCAAATACGTACTCCACATGTCACCAACCCACCGCAGGTACAGATATGTAAATGGCTGCATGTGAATGTGTCAGCAGAATGTGTACATCCGGCATGTAGTATGTACCCGTCCAAACCATCTAGGTTTGCATACGACACGGTGCACATAAGTGTATACATGTGGACAAGTCGGGTCGTTGGACCACCGCAGCGATGATTATCTTTGCAGTGAAGTCGATCACATATAGCGGAACAGGTGCCTACCACACAGGACGTCCTAACAGGGTGCTACAGGCAAAGAAGGGGAAACTGGGACATCACATGTGGAGATTAGCGTGGCTGGACGGACAAATACACACGGTCAAGGTAAAGGACGGAACAACATGCATATGGCTGGATGGATGTTGTTCGTAAAATATATAGAAACACATATGAAGTTCCAGTTTACACTCTAAATACTATATAATGTATTGAATTGTACCGCATAATATGGCAGTAGAACTAAGCCTGCATGTAATTGGTGAAGCTAAGCTGTACTGTGATGGAATTCTGAACCTGGCAGTAAGCAGGACAGCAGGCTCATGTCTGTCATCATTAATTATTTGCTGGGTTACAGAACAATAAATGTATGTACATGCATAACAGCACTCCTTCCCCAGAGGAGGATGGCCTTGTGAGCTCAATGGAAGACAGCAGTACAACTCCTACCAGAGAGACAAAGCAACGTATTAAGAAATTAACTGTCCACTGTATCGTAACAGTCTAGGGTCCTTGAAACAGCTACAATCACAAAAGGATACTGTAATGTACAAGGTGCCTTGCAAGGCTGTGTTATTCCCATGAGAAAACAATTTAAAAGCACGAGCCCAGCACCCACGTATGTATAGACTATTGCGGACCATAGTGATGGAAATGCCCTGTGACCGACCACGCCAGTAAGGTGGGCAAAAGCTGATTGTAAACACTATATAAAGAAACTGCTTACTGTATAGAGTCAGACAAAACTCTCATACTTGGACTGTACATTATTTAGCCTGCCTGTGTACACTACTAAAACTTTCTGAACCCGAGCCTCCTGTGTTATCGGCTGTCACTTAGAAAAGCCTACTGATAACTACAGTCTGGTTGTAACAACTTATTTCACATCGTGATCCTTGTAATCCCGAATTCCCTTGGTAAGCTACAGGTCAGAGTGCATGGCTGGTTAGACATGTACGCTGGAGAATATGCATAAATGGTTCTTCTTGAATGAAAAGACCTCCGACTGAATTGTTGTGTGTAAAGAGGCTGTTTACTGTCTGATCTGTGGCTGAAAAGCGGAAAACTGGATCCCAAGAAGAAAACGTGCAGCCTTAAACAGGAGGCCCAGGTAAGGAGTGTCTGTCTTTTTGTGTCTATTGTAGATCAGGGACCAGACTACATTGTGTTTCTGTTAACAGTAGTGATATCGGTCGAAGACCTACCCACATACTGTTAAATCTGAACATAGGTCAGGGAACACACAACAGAGTAAATAGTGATTCTAGCCACTACAGTGTATACCGGGTAGGAGACACACGTGTTATGACAGAAGGGTGCGAGCAGTCGTGTAGAGGATATGGGAGATTATCGAAGCAACAGATCATGTGATCCGCGTTTGACGGGTGACGTGAAGAATATGCAATCGCAGAGAGCACATAATTGTGAGTTACGCAGCAAAATGGGGTAATAAATATGACATTGATGGTATATTAGGCAACATATCGTTACTGAAACATTGTAATCCCTGAAAATTTGATGCATATGCTCCAAGGTAAACACCTGTTCCACCCTGAGAGGGATATGCCCTCTCTGGCCAGTCGTGTCCTGTAAATAAACCGAACAAATGTCAAATGTCCTGATATCTCAGGACAAACATTTCCCAGATATATATCAAGATGGTAGCGTAAAACAGTAAATTTGTATGTGGAACAGCAAAATATAATAATAAACAGAATAAGCAACTGAAATGCTACAACAATTGGTCGCTCTCCTGGCAAAACGTGAATACCTGTCCTATGTACTGGCCGTGGGTATGCATTTTCCAGGCAAATTACACGTTCCGAACACTAATGTCCCACATTGTGCATTGTAAAGGTGGCAGCCCTAAGATGTGCAGGCGACAAAACAGCGACAATTGGGTATCCGTCATGCACATCGGTGGACTGAGGTAGTGTACCGAAGGGAATAGAACACTACAAATGGCTAAGCATCATACGTACACAGAGAAGATCATAATACAGTAGTACCAACCGCCCCCCCCCCCACAACACCCTACCACCTCAGATACCACATGCAGGATATTAAGCGGGAGGGCAGGCTAGTCCCCACACGCTATCCTGTGGCAACAGAGGTAGCACAACGAACAAATGTAATAGAAGCTATTGAAACCACATCCCGAACACGTAACATACCTAGGGACACCCGGTAAGAACACAGTACTAAAACAGAGTGAGGGTATCTGTCAATTAATTGAAGTACCGAACCATCATGCAGGACAGGAAGGCCAGGACCCAACCCCCATAGCGTATAGACCGTGGACACCAGAAGATATCTGCAAAGTCAGAGAGGGAATTCCCCATCCACAAAGTAACCGCTTATTCACCATGCAATACCCCTGTATCTCCTGATCGGAAACCAAAAGGGAATGGCGGATGGTACAGTATATAAGCTGTAAATAATGTAAGAATACTTAGGGTAGCGTTGGTGCCAGACCCACACACTATATTCAATGCTATGAACATGCCACAGAAGTATCTTACCGTGGTACATATAAGCTATGCTTACTTTGCAATACCTATACATCCACATAGTTCATATTGCTTTGCTTGTACAGTCAGGGTGACAGATACAGCCATACCCGGCTATCGCGGGCTACTGTGAAAGTACAACGATATTCTCACAGGGGATGGCTAGCTACATTCGGTGTCAACTCCACCCGGGGCCAGTCAAGCTCCACTTTATTTGAGTGATATTCTGCTTGCGGCCCCTACCCAGCAGCAATGTATGGAAGATACAATATCATTATTGAGATAATCAGCAGAACACGGACATAAAGTAAGCAAGCATAAATTGCAAATACGGAGAATACAGGTCAATTACATGGCATATCTGGTATCCAAGTAGGGTAGAAAATCACATGACGATAGGAAGGTAGCAATATAATAAGCACCCAAGCCAACTAACAAGAAGGGAATGATGTCGTGTCTGGGCCGACTAACACATGTTACATCTGGATACCAAACAATGCTGTGGAATCCGCTGTCTTGTTTGCCTTAACCTTTAATACACCCATGGCAGCACAACACATAGTACACCGGATTACAGTAGCAGAAACAGCGTTATGCAGACTAGAACGATTGATAGCCTTAACAGCTGTAGTAGGTCTCGTGAATAATCATAACACATGTTGTCAGACCGTAGATTGTAAGCGGAGATATATGATGTCAGTCTTGATGCAACAGCAGGGAAGTAAGCAACACCAAATAGATGACTACTCATTGCAGTTGGACACTGTGGCATGGTCACTGCCACATTGTGTACAGGCAGTTGTTGTAGCACCCATGGCAGTACAGGCCCCGGCCGTAATGTTACTAGACCACCCTCTCACTGTGAGAATGTGTCATGCAGTTGCCATCAATCTGCTGCAAGAGAAGATAGAATTCCTGACTCGTGCTACACATGTGTCATGTCTGACCATACCACTGAGTCAACCTCACATGGTGATTGAACGTTGTACAACATGAAACCTATGAACGTCACGTCTGACACCTGTGTATGGTACATCACACAGTAGCCTATACGAAATGGCTTAAATAACTACACACAGACATGATAACACTGATATACCCTTAGATGATGCAGAGGTGAAAGTTAATGTGTACGGATCATGTAGACAGAGTCCTACAGGAACGAATGAAGTAGTTTATGCAGTAGTTATTGATAATGACATTGTAGACGGCCAAACCCTGCAGCATAACGTGTCTGCTCAAGCAGCAGAATAGATAGCTTTAACACGTGCTTGTACTGTAGCGGAAAAATGATGTGTGGACATATGTCCCGATAGTCATTCTGTTGTCTGTGCAGTGCATGTTTATGAGCAGCAGTGGAAGAATAGGGGAATGATAACATCCACCAGTAAACCGATTAAGCATGCACATACGAACCTGAATGCATTACACTACATGCAGTTACCCACTGAAGTAGGTAATTGTAAATGTGCAGGGCATAGAATGCAACAGGATAACAGTAGGAAAGTTGAGGCATGAGCTCATGCACCTGCAAAACAAGCAGCGTCACACTTGGAAAGTGTCTGTGTGAATGAGGAATGACAAACCTCAGACTGTTTAGATGTAGAAACTGTACAAACAATGCAAACAGCAACTACGAAAGCAGAAAAGCCGACGTGGTTATGACGAGGAGCAATCCTTGAACACGGACTGCACATATCCACAGTGAGAAAGCCAATATTAACGCCTAATATATTCAGATATGCGGCTTTGTGGAGCCATGGGTACAGACATGTCTCAACAGGGGGGATGGTACATTTGGTTAACAGAATACCCCTAACATACGGAATTACGAACCACATACAAACCTCATGAGCAGCGTGTCACGTTTGCCGTAGATATCATGCACAGGGAGTATTTAAACCGGGGAGTGAGTTTACCTACACCACCCTAACCGTTCCGTACTATTTGTATGGAATTCATACATCTGCATAAATGTGAAGGGAACAAAGACTGTTTAGCGATTACACATATAGATAATCAAAATGGGTAGAAGCATTCCCAACCAGTAATCCGGATGCAGCAGCAGTGGCAAAGGTGCCAGTAAAATTAAGTATCCCCAGATCTGGCATGCTGTAAAGAAGCTACAGTGACAATAGAACACATGTAGTTAACCAGACAATCACGCTACCTGGGGGATTACCAGATTACCATGAATGTCAATTGCATGTACAACCCACACTCAGCACGACTGCTGCCCAAGCAGAATGGGATCCCGAGAAATAAGTAGAGGAGTTGGTGGGTGACATCCAGATGAGTAAGATGAGCTGTGCACCTGTAGGATTGGTGAGCATGACAACAGTTCCAAATGTAAAGTGCTGCACCCACTTCAAGTAGTATGTGGAATGCACCCTAACCCTAAGGTCCGTAACTATTGCACACTTACCTTACAAAGCTATACCGCAGAAGGGCCAACTATGCCGATTCGAGATTTTGAATTTCGCGGTTTAGGACATTTGGTGTATTTGTGTTCGCGCAATATGTGTCGACGTTTATGTATTGCTGAAACGGGCTTTTGCAGTTATAATATAGACCCCTGTTATTTACCATATTTAATATAACCCCATGTTCCCATCCCCCAGTCCACAAGCCTCTTTCATTATAAATTTCCATAGTATCCAAAACATATTTACACACAGTTAGTAAATGTTCTTTTAATTCTTTTACTTCAATTTCAGTTCTAAATTGCAAAAATATTATTTTCTTTGTTTCTCTGTGAAATGATTGTATCACATATTCTGACTATGGATTAGTGTCCCATTTTTCTCATAATTTACAAAATGTTTTCCATAGCTTGTCCTGTTTCAAAAATAAATAAAAAAATGTCTCTCTAGTAATAAGAATAAATGCTCTTATTTGTGTAGGTAAAATCCCCCAAAGGCACAATTACACAGTACCACACTTTATACCTTTCCAGTCCTTCTTCTTTTCTGCTGATTAATCTTGCAATGTTTTTTTCTTTGTCTCCATCTCCTACTCAATTTTCTTCTGCCCTTCTTTTACCTTCTCTGCATATGATTTTCTTCCTAGTGCTTCCTTCACCATCTCCTCTTCTTGCATTTTCTCAAATAACCCTCTCCAGGACACTGCTACCTCACTCTCTGGTTCACTTTGATTGATGAGATCATTTAGATAATTAGCCTGCAACCCTCTGGACTGAAGGGTTGTAATAATACAATCCTGCTGCCTCTCGGTATCTCCCTCAAATAACCTCTTTTGAAAAACAGCTTCTGAATCCATTTTCTCCTCTATTGCACTTTCCATAATCTTAAGTTGCTTTACCTCCACCTTCTCCTCTGGTCTAAATGAGTTCTTCACCTCCACAACATTTGTTATCATTTCCACCAGTTCTAATTTCCAAACACGATTTTCCTTAGTATCTCTGTGCTGTCTACTTGTTGCCATGTTCTTCCCTGTTTCTTCAGGCCACCAATGTGCCTGGAATGGAAACAGGAAGATAGATGTATCACTCTCAAATGCATCCCCCTACACCAAAGTGTAGGGGTTTTATTGATATATACATTGCATATATGTATTTACATTATTTAAATCGATGTACAAATCTCCACACTTTATAAACTTCAATGTAAGCATCCCCCACTTGTTTATCCACAACCAAAACATTCCCCGGGATTCATGAAGCTCGGCGCAAGGCCGGCGTAAGGCCTGCGGTGCATGGAATATCCGGCGCAGTAGCACCATATACATATTAATGAGAGTGCACCGGAATCACAGACACATGCGTAGTGTACGTGAGCGAGCCCAGGTAGGATGCGTCTGGAGGCGTGTCTAAGCCGGCATGAGGTGAGCAACCTAATGTGCTGACAGCCACGGTCCGCCCACAATAGTAATGGCAGCAGCCAGGTCCCATGCAGAATGAAACGCACGCATAGTATGCAACATAGTCCCCGTTCCAAATTAACGGAGAAGCAAATAGAAGCCACGAAGGCATAAGTGTACCCGTACAAGGAGCAAAGGATACGCATAAGACCGCCTTCGTCCCGCAATGCACTGTCAGTGTTTACACTCAGAGAAGGTGTACAGCCAAGATGTCAGCGCGCCGCACCGACATAGGAGCAGCGACTAAGGTCACCACCTGTCCCACTTTGGTTGGGGCAGTCTCTCCATGGACAGTTGTGTCCCGAAAAAACGTATTAGAAATGGCTGATGTGCTATGATTGTAGGACACAATGATATCCCGTATGTAATGTAATGGTAGCATGAATTGGTTATTTCTGTAACAGAAATACCTAAATGACACAATAAACAGAATAAGCAAGGAAATTGCCACAATAATAAGCAAATTATTTAGGCAAACAAGTGAATTTCTATGCTATATAGTGACCGCTTGTATGTGTCGGCCTGTAAAGGCAGATGTGAGTCCCGAAATATCCCAGATCGGAAAATGGAAAAGGTGGAAACCCCAGCAGCGACATGGGCATGGTCACCAGGGTTACCTGTTGTCCCAATGTGCCATGGACAGTCCCTGATTGGACAGTCGTGTCCCTGCAACAATCGTAAAAATGGAAAATGACCCCCGATCCCCTGCCACGCAAATTCCCGTAATATATATGTAAATAGTAGCATAAAACATATACATTACGATATGGAACACAGACATGGCATAAGAAAAGAAATAAGGAACCCAAACGCTTACAGAATAAGCTCATAGTATGGCAAACAAGTGAAGTTCTGTCAACTGCACTAGCCCTGGGTATGTGTAGTCCTGCAAATTCCGAAGTGTCCACATAACATGCCCCACTATGGGCATTGGAAAAGGTGCCAACCATAATGGTCACAAGCAGTAGTGACAGTACATAGCCGGGTAGCTGTGCTGACATAACAACAGTAAGGAAGCAAGATACCTCAAACACAGGCAAACATGTGCATAGCAACATATCCCAGACCCAGCAATGTCTCTGTTGCATACACTGGATGGTGTATGATGAAGTGTAATATCCAGAAGCAGAACCCATGCATTCGGATGTACTACACAATAGCCTCATTGTACATGTCAGTCACACCCATGTATACCCCTGCACCCAAATCTGCTAGCATCCGTGGTGCAGCTATACAACCACACACAATGTGCATACCTGAACTGTGGTAAGAAGTTTGTGTTAGGCAATGCCAGCTGGCAAAATACATACCACATGTCACCAACCCACCGCAGGTACAGATATGTAAATGGCTGCATGTGAATGTGTCAGCAGAATGTGTACATCCGCATGTAGTATGTACCCGTCCAAACCATCTAGGTTTGCATACGACACGGTGCACATAAGTGTATACATGTGGACAAGTCGGTCGTTGGACCACCGCAGCGATGATTATCTTTGCAGTGAAGTCGATCACATATAGCGGAACAGGTGCCTACCACACAGGACGTCCTAACAGGGTGCTACAGGCAAAGAAGGGGAAACTGGGACATCACATGTGGAGATTAGCGTGGCTGGACGGACAAATACACACGGTCAAGGTAAAGGACGGAACAACATGCATATGGCTGGATGGATGTTGTTCAAAATATATAGAAACACATATGAAGTTCCAGTTTACACTCTAAATACTATATAATGTATTGAATTGTACCGTACAATATGGCAGTAGAACTAAGCCTGCATGTAATTGGTGAAGCTAAGCTGTACTGTGATGGAATTCTGAACCTGGCAGTAAGCAGGACAGCAGGCTCATGTCTGTCATCATTAATTATTTGCTGGGTTACAGAACAATAAATGTATGTACATGCATAACAGCACTCCTTCCCCAGAGGAGGATGGCCTTGTGAGCTCAATGGAAGACAGCAGTACAACTCCCTACCAGAGAGACAAAGCAACGTATTAAGAAATTAACTGTCCACTGTATCGTAACAGTCTAGGGTCCTTGAAACAGCTACAATCACAAAAGGATACTGTAATGTACAAGGTGCCTTGCAAGGCTGTGTTATTCCCATGAGAAAACAATTTAAAAGCACGAGCCCAGCACCCACGTATGTATAGACTATTGCGGACCATAGTGATGGAAATGCCCTGTGACCGACCACGTCAGTAAGGTGGGCAAAAGCTGATTGTAAACACTATATAAAGAAACTGCTTACTGTATAGAGTCAGACAAAACTCTCATACTTGGACTGTACATTATTTAGCCTGCCTGTGTACACTACTAAAACTTTCGAACCCGAGCCTCCTGTGTTATCGGCTGTCACTTAGAAAAGCCTACTGATAACTACAGTCTGGTTGTAACAACTTATTTCACATCGTGATCCTTGTAATCCGGAATTCCTTGGTAAGCTACAGGTCAGAGTGCATGGCTGGTTAGACATGTACGCTGGAGAATATGCATAAATGGTTCTTCTTGAATGAAAAGACCTCCGACTGAATTGTTGTGTGTAAAGAGGCTGTTTACTGTCTGATCTGTGGCTGAAAAGCGGAAAACTGGATCCCAAGAAGAAAACGTGCAGCCTTAAACAGGAGGCCCAGGTAAGGAGTGTCTGTCTTTTGTGTCTATTGTAGATCAGGGACCAGACTACATTGTGTTTCTGTTAACAGTAGTGATATCGGTCAAGACCTACCCACATACTGTTAAATCTGAACATAGGTCAGGGGAACACACAGCAGAGTAAATAGTGATTGTAGACACTACAGTGGATACAGGGAAGGAGACACACGTGTTATGACAGAAGTGCAGTAGCAGCAGTCGGTAGAGGATATGGGAGATTATCGAAGCAACAGATCATGTGATCCACGTTTGACGGGTGACGTGAAGAATATGCAATCGCAGAGAGCACATAATTGTGAGTTACGCAGCAAAATGGGGTAATAAATATGACATTGATGGTATATTAGGCAACATATCGTTACTGAAACATTGTAATCCCTGAAAATTTGATGCATATGCTCCAAGGTAAACACCTGTTCCACCCTGAGAGGGATATGCCCTCTCTGGCCAGTCGTGTCCTGTAAATAAACCGAACAAATGTCAAATGTCCTGATATCTCAGGACAAACATTTCCCAGATATATATCAAGATGGTAGCGTAAAACAGTAAATTTGTATGTGGAACAGCAAAATATAATAATAAACAGAATAAGCAACTGAAATGCTACAACAATTGGTCGCTCTCCTGGCAAAACGTGAATACCTGTCCTATGTACTGGCCGTGGGTATGCATTTTCCAGGCAAATTACACGTTCCGAACACTAATGTCCCACATTGTGCATTGTAGAAGGTGGCAGCCCTAAGATGTGCAGGCGACAAAACAGCGACAATTGGGTATCCGTCATGCACATCGGTGGACTGAGGTAGTGTACGAAGGGAATAGAACACTACAAATGGCTAAGCATCATACGTACACAGAGAAGATCATAATACAGTAGTACCAACCGCCCCCCCCCCACAACACCCTACCACCTCAGATACCACATGCAGGATATTAAGCGGGAGGGCAGGCTAGTCCCCACACGTTATCCTGTGGCAACAGAGGTAGCACAACGAACAAATGTAATAGAAGCTATTGAAACCACATCCCGAACACGTAACATACCTAGGGACACCCGAGTAAGAACACAGTACTAAAACAGAGTGAGGGTATCTGTCAATTAATTGAAGTACCGAACCATCATGCAGGACAGGAAGGCCAGGACCCAACCCCCATAGCGTATAGACCGTGGACACCAGAAGATATCTGCAAAGTCAGAGGGAATTCCCCATCCACAAAGTAACCGCTATTCACCATGCAATACCCCTGTATCTCCTGATCGGAAACCAAAAGGGGAATGGCGGATGGTACAGTATATATAAGCTGTAAATAATGTAAGAATACTTAGGGTAGCGTTGGTGCCAGACCCACACACTATATTCAATGCTATGAACATGCCACAGAAGTATCTTACCGTGGTACATATAAGCTATGCTTACTTTGCAATACCTATACATCCACATAGTTCATATTGCTTTGCTTGTACAGTCAGGGTGACAGATACAGCCATACCCGGCTATCGCGGGGCTACTGTGAAAGTACAACGATATTCTCACAGGGGATGGCTAGCTACATTCCGTGTCAACTCCACCCGCCAGTCAAGCTCCACTTTAATTGGATGATATTCTGCTTGCGGCCCCTACCCAGCAGCAATGTATGGAAGATACAATATCATTATTGAGATAATCAGCAGAACACGGACATAAAGTAAGCAAGCATAAATTGCAAATACGGAGAATACAGGTCAATTACATGGCATATCTGGTATCCAAGTAGGGTAGAAAATCACATGACGATAGGAAGGTAGCAATATAATAAGCACCCAAGCCAACTAACAAGAAGGGAATGATGTCGTGTCTGGGCCGACTAACACATGTTACATCTGGATACCAAACAATGCTGTGGAATCCGCTGTCTTGTTTGCCTTAACCTTTAATACACCCATGGCAGCACAACACATAGTACACGGATTACAGTAGCAGAAACAGCGTTATGCAGACTAGAACGATTGATAGCCTTAACAGCTGTAGTAGGTCTCGTGAATAATCATAACACATGTTGTCAGACCGTAGATTGTAAGCGGAGATATATGATGTCAGTCTTGATGCAACAGCAGGGAAGTAAGCAACACCAAATAGATGACTACTCATTGCAGTTGGACACTGTGGCATGGTCACTGCCACATTGTGTACAGGCAGTTGTTGTAGCACCCATGGCAGTACAGGCCCGGCCGTAATGTTACTAGACCACCCTCTCACTGTGAGAATGTGTCATGCAGTTGCCATCAATCTGCTGCAAGAGAAGATAGAATTCCTGACTCGTGCTACACATGTGTCATGTCTGACCATACCACTGAGTCAACCTCACATGGTGATTGAACGTTGTACAACATGAAACCTATGAACGTCACGTCTGACACCTGTGTATGGTACATCACACAGTAGCCTATACGAAATGGCTTAAATAACTACACACAGACATGATAACACTGATATACCCTTAGATGATGCAGAGGTGAAAGTTAATGTGTACGGATCATGTAGACAGAGTCCTACAGGAACGAATGAAGTAGTTTATGCAGTAGTTATTGATAATGACATTGTAGACGGCCAAACCCTGCAGCATAACGTGTCTGCTCAAGCAGCAGAATAGATAGCTTTAACACGTGCTTGTACTGTAGCGGAAAAATGATGTGTGGACATATGTCCCGATAGTCATTCTGTTGTCTGTGCAGTGCATGTTTATGAGCAGCAGTGGAAGAATAGGGGAATGATAACATCCACCGGTAAACCGATTAAGCATGCACATACGAACCTGAATGCATTACACTACATGCAGTTACCCACTGAAGTAGGTAATTGTAAATGTGCAGGGCATAGAATGCAACAGGATAACAGTAGGAAAGTTGAGGCATGAGCTCATGCACCTGCAAAACAAGCAGCGTCACACTTGGAAAGTGTCTGTGTGAATGAGGAATGACAAACCTCAGACTGTTTAGATGTAGAAACTGTACAAACAATGCAAACAGCAACTACGAAAGCAGAAAAGCCGACGTGGTTATGACGAGGAGCAATCCTTGAACACGGACTGCACATATCCACAGTGAGAAAGCCAATATTAACGTCTAATATATTCAGATATGCGGCTTTGTGGAGCCATGGGTACAGACATGTCTCAACAGGGGGGATGGTACATTTGGTTAACAGAATACCCCTAACATATGGAATTACGAACCACATACAAACCTCATGAGCAGCGTGTCACGTTTGCCGTAGATATCATGCACAGGGAGTATTTAAACCGAAGGGAGTGAGTTGACCTACACCACCCTAACCGTTCCGTGCTATTTGTATGGAATTCATACATCTGCATAAATGTGAAGGGAACAAAGACTGTTTAGCGATTACACATATAGATAATCAAAATGGGTAGAAGCATTCCCAACCAGTAATCCGGATGCAGCAGCAGTGGCAAAGGTGCCAGTAAAATTAAGTATCCCCAGATCTGGCATGCTGTAAAGAAGCTACAGTGACAATAGAACACATGTAGTTAACCAGACAATCACGCTACCTGGGGGATTACTTCATATTACCATGAATGTCAATTGCATGTACAACCCACACTCAGCACGACTGCTGCCGCAGAATGGGATCCCGAGAAATAAGTAGAGGAGTTGGGTGGGTGACATCCAGATGAGTTACATGAGCTGTCCACCTCTAGCATTGCTGAGCATGACAACAGTTCCAAATGTAAAGTGCTGCACCCACTTCGAAGTAGTATGTGGAATGGCATATCATGTGCCAGAGTGGAAAGCTGTCATGCCTGCAGAGCCGGAGGTCGATGACTCAGTAGTAGGTGACATGAGAGGATTGTTAACTAGTAACACTGTTCCTCAGTTAAAGTCTGTTACAGATATGAGCAAACGAAGACGGAAGCATAGCTGACACCAGTATCCTGTGTGTATGTCACTGTTATCCAAAGAACATTATTGCCAAGTGGACAGTGCGAATGTCTGTACCGGGTACTGTTGGCAACGCCTACCGCAGTAAAGTTTGCAGAGAGGTCGTCCTGGGTCCACCTCACATTTCTCAAACTGGTAAAGGATATCAAGTCTGATTGACATCTTGTAGATGAAATACCAAAGAGCCCGAATCACCCGGCGAAGACTGTACAACAATACAAAGCAACCCCAAAGACATTTATGTTTGCTGTCCTAATGATTATACACCTATTAACCATGTTTGTGTTTACGTTACAATTTCCGGTACCTCACCTGCATATAACTACACGGATACAAATACTGATACGTGATGAACTGGCCACAGAGTGTCTTCCACACCTCAACAGATCCCTAGGCATGATGCGTGTGCAGATAGAGACCAGGAACACTTTAAATTGCTGTGTTTGTACTGCCATACCTACATCATATGGAGGACTTCCGATGCATGTGGTCCCCTTGGGGATAGATTGAGACTTGTGAATATCTACACTTTGATACAGGTTCTGTGACATCACAGGACAACGTGGCAATGTACTTACCTGTTACACAAAAAGGAATTGTATGTTATCATAAACATGGTACAGTTGCAGTTGGTGGGAGTATTTGTAACATAACTGTGTCTTACGAATGTCATATAACAGCCAAAGATCACAGTACTACTTGTAGCACCATTCCTAATTTGTATTGAAACATCATGAGAACAATGTTGAAGGATGTGCAGAAACATCCTGAATTGTATAAACAGTACTCTGTTAGAGACAGGAATTTGTTACATGCAGAGGTAACCCGCATCAGTAATAAAGTAGAATATAGTTATGTTGTTTGTGGGAAATAAGCATAGCAATGGTTACCTGGGAATTGGTCCGGCAGTTGTTATTTGGGTTATCTGGCTCCAGTCACATGACATACTGTACAATTGCCTGTGGGTGCGAAACGAACTATAACACATATAGCTCGAAGAACTGGGAACACAGTCGGGAAACCTACTAATCCACTGGGAGAAATGGAAGCTGTTCTGACATGTCAGTCCTCTGCAAGAGATAAAGGAATACCGATTCATATGGACTTCAGTGACAGCGTCACAACCTGGGCTGGAACACCCCCAGCTTCTGGAGTAGTGAAAGCAATCAGGGAACAGAGGAAGTTATCAAAAACTGTCGGAGGAAGGATGAATGTGACTTCCCGCTCCTGAACATGTGACTGATGAACTGGATGCAATGAGAACTGTTGTGTCACAAAATGTAATAGTGCACGACTGCACCGTGGCGCTGAGAATTGCTACGTGCGCGCTTACTGAAGAAGATCGCTGTGTCCAACTACCACATGAAGAGACCAAAAGCAACGCCCACCTACAAGTAATATAGCAGGTGTCATCCATGGCGGAAACAGGCCCAAACCCACTGCCGAACCATTTCCACAAACCATTGGGTGGATGGGGTCAGTCATACTGAATATCATGAATGCCATTTGTGTTGTTCTGCTCATATTGGGAGCATGTGTCTAGTGCGGGATACTGTGCATGTAAGTATTAGTCAGGGACTCTGGCAACATACCTGTACCGAGACTATGGATCAAGACCTGTAGTGGTATTTGTCAATAGAAAATGCAATCCTACTTGCAATGTACATCAAATTACCTGCCTAGTTAAACGTTCCACAGAGGAAGACGCCAGGGAATGAAATAATGTCGTATATGTCTCTGGATAGAGTAGAAGCAATCAAAGGAGGGAGAATGTTAGCAAAATGCATATTTAAACATAATATGACGTGCAACTTTAGAAGCTAATAGTGTATAATGCATATTATTCTACCTGACAATATAGCAGTACAGCTTCTCATGCATGTAATTGCTTGTAGTGTAGCTGCAGTGTGATTGAACCCTAACCCTAGCAGTAACCAGTGCAGCAGGTGTATGTCAGTCAGCATTAGTCATCTGCTCGGTTACAGAATAATACATGTATGTACAGGTATATCTGTCATCCTTCTACTGAGGAGGATAGGCTTGTGAGCTGTAACACAGAGTACAGCTGCTCAGCAGAGAGACACAGGAACCTAGTATGACACGGAGTGAGGACTGAATATGAACAGTGTTGGAACCGTGTCAGAGCAGAACTTACCAAAGTACAGTCTAACTGAATATGTGTCTCGCAAGGTTGGGCTATCCTCATGGGAAAACATGTAATAAGCATTACCTGAGCACTGTTGTAGGAATACAATGTTCTGTACTCTAGCAATGTAAATGCCTCGTGACTGACAACATCATTAATGTGTGCAAAAGATGATAGTATACAGAATGCTCATACAGATGTAACATGTATAGAGTTGAACAAATGTCTAAACTTTGACTGCATACTCCTTTGCCTCCTGCTGCACAGTAATAAAATGTTATTAATCCCAGCTTCCTGTGTTAATGAGTGTCATGTTGAAAATACGAATGAGTGTTACAGTTTGATTTAAAAGACTTAATTGACAGATGTTTACGTTCTAGCATTGGAATAGGTCAAGACAAACATCACAATGTCCATGTGTACCACATACACACAGCCAGTAACATGCAGTAGTAGTGCATGAAGGCATACACGACTGTGGGAAAAGTACAGGACATATGGCACGTGCCAAGTGCAGATGCATGACACAAACACCAGGATGGGTGTCCCTGCAAAGAGGAACATGTGCCAACTACACCTCCCACAGATGTACTGGCAATAAAACACATGGCAAACACACAGACACACTACTGTCCAACACATGACTGCAACGGAGCCTGGTCAAACACCAACATGAAGCATGCACAAACAGGGACTTGAGTAATGTTTGCCTTAACACCCCCCCATAGGCCAAAGAAGAATAGAATGGACATATGCATGGAATGCTGTGAAGGATGTGTGGTAGTCCTCAGTATCACAGTGTTAGGGACACAGATACACTGTCATCAACTGTGATGTATGTGCAATGTACACAGCATACCTGCATGTAATACAGAGGACAATCATGTGCCACAGAAATATACAGTGGCGAAAGACTATAGTGGATAGACAATTGTACATGTGACAAACTATGAATATAGGTTCACACGTCCATAGGTACAGGGTAGGCCATCGTCCCAGGCCCAGCCATAATACTACACCATAGTTAGGATGACTTTGCCAACCTTCTGTGCTTCAGATGAAATACCCATGATATTGCTGTATCTCCGTCAAGCAGTGATAATGATGTAATCCCTGGCCTATACCTGCAATCCTCCATCCAATGGACAACATAGCTGCGAACAAGGCTAGGAAGGATGTCTGTCTCACATGTACTGTGATGTAGATCCACAGCATAATGATTGTCTGGGTGATATATGTGTCACCCAAACACATCCCATGAATGACCGTGACAAGGTAAATGTCACCTGCCCTAGTGATTCTGAGGGATGCGGATACAGTAGGTGAAGCATACACATGACATATGGGTTGACATGGCCTTGTATGTCAGGCACAGGCCAACAACAAACAGCAGGTATGTGACGTGATGTGGCAGGGGTCCTACATGTGGGGCAGCATTACACAAAATGGTGTCATCCTGCATCTGTACAACGATCAACCTATGTGGGCTTCACAGCTGCTGTAGGTGTATGGTCAGATACAGTCTGAATGGGGCAATGTAGTAGATCATAGGTGTAACACGTAATGGGTACAAGGGAACAATGACCTAGCCTGATGTAGATGTGAATCCCTGCACCAACAGGTGGGCAATGTAGAAGACCCACACAACCATGATAGCAACGTGTGTGTGGAATGAATGGTGACCATCCAACACTGTCCCCTGATTCCTGGTAATCACCCCTGTGCTGAGTGGACAGCCACCTATATGCTGGACATGGGTGACCTAGTACTTCTCCACAGGTATGATGTTGCATGACGTTGCATTTAGCTGTGGGACATGTCCCTGACAGCAGATATGCATATCTGGGAGGCGCCTTCGAAGGATATCTGTGTCAGATGTCTGTCCCACTATGGCACCTGTGTTGCAGTCATCTACAAACACTGTTGCCCATAGCACCCCTGTGTGTGCCTGTACCGTGAAGATGTAGGTGTATGACAGGAGTGCACACATGGAAGGGCCCCATGGGACACCACTTCTGACAGGCAGTAGGTCTGATATGCTGCCAGCAACTATGACCGTGTGGGTTGTGTCACATAGACAGTTTACAACACATTCTGTGATGTGCGTGTTCACATCCCAGCCAATGGGTTTATCAACGATACCTGAGGGGGTAATGTGATGAAGGGCTTTGCCAGGTCGAGGTAGGCTGTATGGACTGCAACACCCCATCAGTGGCCTCGGCGACTGTCCTGAAAATGTCGACCATGCTTTAAAGGCATGAACCGCCCCTGAACAAGACAAACCGTGTGTGAGGCAAAGTAAGTATGTCCCCTATGCAGTCATGTACGAGCCACAGTATGATCCCTCCCCATGTCTTTGCAGATAGGTCTCCTCAGGGTAATGGGACAGGAATAACCAGCCTCAGTGGAGGTATTGGCCTTCTGACGTGGGACTACAGTTGCCATGTGACACAACCTGGGTACCCTACCTGAGGTGAGGCTACAAAGAAATAGCTGTCCTAACTGTGTGTCCAATTCATAACCGAGATAGTGGAGTACACAGCGGGGTCACCAGCTGGTCTCATCGATGCTATGTCCACTACCCTGGAGAGAGCATGTCCCACCTGTGTGTCACAGAACATTTGGTGACCACAAACCTGTGGTACACACATCACCTCATGTGTGGTGGAGGGTGTGGAGATGTCCTCACTGGACTTGTCAGCCTGTATGTTGGCAATGTGTGTATGTTGAGTAAACCCCACCTCTATGTGAACCCAGTCAGAGCATATGTGGGACTGAGCTCCCAGGTGTCCAGCATAGCAACTGAAGGTGGTATGATTGTTAGCCAGGTCCATGTAGGTATATCTGTGGAATGTGCCCTGGACTATTTCATGACAGTGTGTAAGTCTACACATATGATGACCAAGGGTCTCACACCTCACAAGGTGTCTGCTCCACCTTGTAGTAGCCACCTCCTCGTGTTGTACATTTTGTGTATGGCTGGGGTACACCACACTGGATGCTTGGCATTGGTACACTGAACCACAGTTGGGTAAGTGAATGACTGGCTCATGCAGTCCTGTAGGTACTGGTAGATGGCAAATGTGATTGATGCAGTGGCTGCCGTACCATCGACCACTGGCTCAGGGTCCTTAAAGGAGACCACAGTACTGCGCAGTATTGTGTAGTCTGCCTGTGAGCAAGCAATGTGTATGGTAAATGGCAACACTCACAGCAACGGATGCCAAAAGCAGAAGCCAATGTCCAAATAACATAGATCAACTTCTGCATTACAATATGTGTTATCATACATGTATTGACATGTGTCTGCCAATTACAATTGGAAATGGCCGGTAAGACTGGCCTAAAGTTCCCATGATGTACACAGTCTGGGGGTGTTGTTCCGATAATAAAGTGGCAATACCTCCCAATCGTGACCTCTGGGTATGGTATGAAAGTGGTTGTTAACCTGCAACATTGGATGTATAGCATTGGTTTCTGGTGTCGGAAGACTTGGTTCCTGTAGCACAACACAGTATGGGTAGTCAAGCACACATACACGATTGCTGAACACACAGCATCAGTGAAACCCACTGCTCACAAGGACACAGTCCGACAAGCTCTACACTTTACATATGCACAGTGGTGTCCATCGTAGGACCCAATAATTGTGGAAAGAATCGAATAATTTCTTATTTCAATGCGTACCTGAAATCATTGTCGTCACAGGTACACATATGCACCGCAAGCGTGTTTAATGTTGCTGATAGCTGTCCATGTAATGCAGCACAGATGCACAGAAATACCCAGGGTACCGGGTCCATAGAACTGCGTCCACATCACAGTTCCGCACATGACGGATGTGTAATGGGTACTGTCAATTGTTGCAGTCAAGGGATTCTGGGTATGTAGACGCTGTGCTCGGTGTTGTTTCGCAGGCAATCCTTTCTCCCGCCCCGTGGGAGGGATGTGTGCGTAGCACCTGCCTTACTCTCCGCTAATAATGCAAACCATACTCCGGAGAATGCTAAATGTAGGTGTGGAATGTGTACAGCCCTATACTAGTGTCCAGTAGGCAATTGTCATGGATGGACACCCGTATGGCCAGGATGGCACCTACAACTGCAAAACCGGGTACATGACATAGCCGCGGTAAGGCATAACACAGGAAATACACATAGGGACTACAGTTGACATTCCACATACAAAGCAGGACCGTCGTGCCAACACCGGCGTACACAGCACTCAATCTGCCAGCAACAGACTGAGGAGCACCCGCTACCGTACAGCGGAACAGATGTGCGACCTGTGGAACACATACTAATGGCACACACACAACGTCAAGTAGGATATGTAAACTATGGCATTCCCACCTATGAAGACAACATGGTTAAATGAATGCATAGGTAATCAACATGTTCCGGTGGTGTTATAGTGGAAATACAGTGACGGATATGTCCCGTTGGGACGTCTGCGGTTTATATGGAGCATTTGCTAACCAGCATCATTGGATGTATGTCATTTGTCCACAGTACTAAATCACCTGGTTATGTAGCACCATGTGGAATGGGTGGTCAAACAGACATCCGCGATTCCTGAACACACAGTATCAGTGAAACCCAGTGCTCACAAGGACACAGTCCGACAAGCTCTAAACTTTACATATGCACAGTGTTGTCCATTGTAGGACCCAAAAATTTGTCTAAAGACAGGAATGCCGCCTTCTTTCAACACTTAATTGAACTCATTGTCATCACAGGTACACATATGCACCGCAAGCGTGTTTAATGTTGCTGATAGCTGTCCATGTAATGCAGCACAGATGCACAGAAATTTCCAGGGTACTGGGTCCATAGAACTGCGTCCACATCACAGTCCCGCACACATGACGGATGTGTAATGGGTACTGTCAGTTGTTGCAGTCAAGGGATTCTGGGTATGTAGACTCTGTGCTCGGTGTTGTTTCACAGGCAATCCTTTCTCCCGCCCCGTGGGAGGGATGTGTGCGTATCACCTGCCTTACTCTCCGCTAATAATGCAAACCATACTCCGGAGAATGCTAAATGTAGGTGTGGAATGTGTACAGCCCTATACTAGTGTCCAGTAGGCAATTGTCATGGATGGACACCCGTATGGCCAGGATGGCACCTACAACTGCAAAACCGGGTACATGACATAGCCACGGGAAGGCATAACACAGGAAATACACATAGGGACTACAGTTGACATTCCACATACAAAGCAGGACCGTCGTGCCAACACCGGCGTACACAGCACTCAGTCTGCCAGCAACAGACTGAGGAGCACCCGCTACCGTACAGCGGAACAGATGTGCGACCTGTGGAACACATACTAATGGCACACACACAACGTCAAGTAGGATATGTAAACTATGGCATTCCCACCTATGAAGACAACATGGTTAAAGGAATGCATAGGTAATCAACATGTTCTGGTGGTGTTATAGTGGAAATACAGTGACGGATATGTCCCATTGGGACGTCTGCGGTTTATATGGAGCATTTGCTAACCAGCATCATTGGATGTATGTCATTTGTCCACAGTACTAAATCACCTGGTTATGTAGCACCATGTGGAATGGGTGGTCAAACAGACATCCGCGATTCCTGAACACACAGTATCAGTGAAACCCAGTGCTCACAAGGACACAGTCCGACAAGCTCTACACTTTACAAATGCACAGTGGTGTCCATTGTAGGACCCAAACATTTGTCTAAAGACAGCTCTTCCGCCTTATTTAATCAACTAACGGAACTCATTGTAGTCACAGGTACACATATGCACCGCAAGCGTGTTTAATGTCGCTGATAGCTGTCCATGTCATGCAGCACAGATGCACAGGAATACCCAGGGTACGGGTCCATAGAACTGCGTCCACATCACAGTCCCGCACACATGACGGATGTGTAATGGGTACTGTCAATTGTTGCAGTCAAGGGATTCTGGGTATGTAGACTCTGTGCTCGGTGTTGTTTCACAGGCAATCCTTTCTCCCGCCCCGTGGGAGGGATGTGCGTAGCACCTGCCTTACTCTCCGCTAATAATGCAAACCATACTCCGGAAAATGCTAAATGTAGGTGTGGAATGTGTACAGCCCTATACTAGTGTCCAGTAGGCAATTGTCATGGATGGACACCCGTATGGCCAGGATGGCACCTACAACTGCAAAACCGGGTACATGACATAGCCGCGGTAAGGCATAACACAGGAAATACACATAGGGACTACAGTTGACATTCCACATACAAAGCAGGACCGTCGTGCACTCAATCTGCCAGCAACAGACTGAGGAGCACCCGCTACCGTACAGCGGAACAGATGTGCGACCTGTGGAACACATACTAATGGCACACACACAACGTCAAGTAGGATATGTAAACTATGGCATTCCCACCTATGAAGACAACATGGTGAAATGAATGCATAGGTAAGCAACATGTTCCGGTGGTGTTATATTGGTAATATAGTGACGGATATGTCCCATTGGGATGTCTGAGGTGTATATGAAGCAGTTGCTAACCAGCATCTTTGGATGTATGTAATTTGTTCACAGTACTAAATCAGCTGGTTAT
Source organism: Protopterus annectens (assembly GCF_019279795.1). Lineage (NCBI taxonomy): Eukaryota > Metazoa > Chordata > Ceratodontiformes > Protopteridae > Protopterus > Protopterus annectens. The sequence continues at coordinate 1,395,137,921 of NC_056735.1, forward strand.
GTAGCACCATGTGGAATGTGTAGTCAAACAGACATCCGCGATTGGGGAACATACACCAGCAGTGAAAAGCACTGGGCAGGTGGACACAGTCCAGCAACATTTAACTTGACATATGCACATCGGTGTCCATTGTAGGACCCAAAAATTCTGTTCAGAGAATGCCTGCTAGCTTCCTGCATTACTCACGTGACCTCATTGTCGTCACCACGTCACAGGTACACATATGCACGCAAGCATGTTCAATGTTGATGATAGCTGTCCATGAACTGCAGCACACATGCACAGAAATACACAGGGTATCGGGTCCATTCAGCTGCGTCCACATCACAGTCCAGCACACATGAAGGATGTGTAATGGGTACTGTGCACTGTTGCAGTCAAGGGAGTCTGGGTATGTAGAATCTGGCCTCGGTGTTGTTTCGCAGGCAATCCTTTGTCCCGCCCCGTGGGAGGGACGCGTAAGCACATGCGCCACTCTCGCTATTAATGCACACCATACTGCGGGGAATGCAAAATGCAGGTGTGAAATGTGTACAGCCCTATACCAGTGTATAGTAGGCAATTCACATGGATGGACAAGTGTATGACTAAGATGGCACCGATAACTGCAATCCCGGTGGAATTACAGTGCCGTAGTAAGGCATTACACAAGTCATACACATAGGGACTACAGTTGACATTCCCCATACAACAAACACAGACAACCGGCTGATGAAGTCTAAAGCAAAGACGAGGTACTGTAGGGACCGTCAGTGACCAACCAGAGCACACCAAGAATTAAAGGCAGTCACCATAGTCTATTGGAGCCCACGTCTGCTTCATAAGCAGACTTATTCAGACTACATACAATGCAGTCCAACCTACTACATTTACAAGCATTAATTGGTCAGTACATTACATGTGCTAGGTACTAATTACATGCCTTAAAGGCAGACAAGCGAACAAACCTCACTTGCGTTGCAGATCCCACACAGTGAGGACATCAGACATTGCTTGAAGGTACAGTCTTCATCGGAAAATATAAATATATGTACATACATGAAACATGAACCAACATAAAATGTTTTCCAAATGTCTGACTGTGTAAGATACATATATATGTCCTACGGATTGTGCCAATATATTAACAGAACTGCAGACACCTAGTAATATAAATGAACCATAATATATACACATAAACCGTATGATTATGGCTACTGTAAAATAGACCAACGAAATGTAAACATTCACAATGTGCTAATGTAAATATTCAGTTAGAAGGTTACTTAAATAAATCAACTCAGTCATCCATGTGTAAATACTAACACAAGGCCAGCGAGGTGCTTGCCCTCACATGTACTGGGATGTTGTTCCACAGCATAGTGAGTGTCTGGGTGATGAATCCGTCCCAACAACACGTTCGATTAATGACAGTGTCAAGGTGTACGTCAGCTGCCCTTGTGGTTCTGAGGGATCTAACTTATTTACGTGAAGCATAGTCATCAGATCTGGGTTCGACATAGCCGTGTATGCCAGGCACGGGTCACCTCTGGGCAAGTGGTATGCAACTGTATACAGCTGGAATTCTTTCAGTCGGTCAGTATAGCACATATACCTGAGACCCTGCATCTGTTTGTCGAAGAACTGTTGGTGCCTTTCCAGCTGCTGCAGGTGTTGGGTCAGATACATTCTGAATGGGGCATTGTACCCAATCATAGGTCTATTGAGCGATGAGTACAACGGGACAATGACCTCCCCTGATCTAGATGTGAATCTCTTCATGATGATGTGGGCAATGTAGAAGGTCTACCTAACTATGTTAGCAACATGTGTGTCTACCGAACGGTGAACAACAACACATGTCCCCAAATCACTGGTAACCCCCTCTGTGCTCAGTGGATTGCCACCTATATGGTAGCTCGGGGTAACCTTGTTCTTACCGAAGGGTATGCCTATGCATTTCCTGGCATTTAGCTGTAGGACATGTCTCTGGTACCACTTATCCACATCTGTGAGGCACTCCTGAAGGATATCTGTGTCAGATGTGTGTCTGACTTTTCACCTGGTTTGCAGTCATCTGCAAACATTGTCACCCATAACCCCCCTGTGTATGCGTGTACATTGGAAACGTAGATGCTGGAAATAGTGGACCCAGGACTGAGCCCCATGGGACACCACCTGTGACTGGCTGTGAGTATGACATGGCACCAGCAACTATGGCCATGTGTGTTCTGTGACTTAGCCCATTTGCAACCCATATGGCGATGTATGGATTTACATTCAAGATGACGGGTTTATCAATTATACCCGAGGGGGGTATTGTGTCGAAGGCCTCTGCCGGGTTGAGGTAGGCTGTATGGACTGCTTTACCCTCAGCAATGGCCTTGGTGACTGAGTCTACAAAGTGAAACACGTGTAAAGGGCATGATATGACTCTGACCAAGCTAAACTGGGTTGTATCCAAAGTATGCGGGTCCCCTATGTCATTATCTATGTGTCCCATTATGATCCATCTCCACGGCTTTGCAGATAAGGCTTGTCAAACTAATGGTATGGTAATAACCAGGGTCAGTGGAGGCACCATCTATGTGGAGTGTGACTACAGTCGCCCTGTGCTACTACTCAGGTACGTATCCTGAGGTGAGGCTAAGATTAAACAGCTGTCCTAAGTGTGAGTTACAGTTCCTGGAGTACACAGCTGGGACACCATGTGGAGCCATGGATGCTGTGTTGACTGCCTTGGGGCTGGATGTGGGTAATGCTGGACATACCCACGGCAGACGTGGCACGTTCCCGAGTCCGATGCACAAGGGACCACACACATAGCCGGCCTTAGGCATAGGCCAAGTAGGTAGCCGCCTAGGGTGTTGCTCTACTCGGGGCACCTTTCCAGACTCTATTTGGTGTAGGTAGACTAGGAGGGGGGTAGCGGGTGATGTATCGGTGGCAACGTCTGCCTAGGTCACCACTTACCGTAAGGCCACTCTTCCCGTGGGTAATACAGCAGTACCCACACCCAGACGCGGGTCATTGCTAGGGTCATTGCTAGTATGGCACATCATCTATGTAAGGAAACCATATATCCCCAGACATAATGGCACAGCATAATGCCTGTTCGCCGACAAAGGCAGACATACGTCACCCGCGGCGGTGCGGACGTACTGCGCGTGATGCCCGTTAACAATGCCGACATTGTCTCGCTTTGTGAAACAAACTCCACAGAGACATTCAATAATAGACAGCGACGGACAACCCGATGCCCTCGTGTCTGAGCTGTTCAACCTGTTACGCCATGTTAAATGTGTGTAGCACAGCGGAACCGGTCCAAACAAAGCAACGGACATGTCTGTGGCTCAGTGAAAGTCGTCACGCAATGTTAAACCCTTGTAATATTGCGACACAGCCCATACATACGGAGGGTTAGTAATGGAAATTGGTTATTTCGAGCAGACCATGTGCAATTAGTATAACGACATCTACAACGGGTACACCGGCCAATCGGCGCACACGGTTACGAATAATTGGGGGGGGCGTGACAAGGTACCATGGACACGGACAAAACGTGCCCATGTGACTCATCTAACATTCGTACAGGGTCAGGGCAGTCCCGTACAGTGGGCGGCCAAGACCAAACCCAAAGCACCACAGCAACACCCTGACAATCGAAGGCCTGTATGCGTATGGGATATAAGCAGCTGTCATCTGAACAGCCCTGCGGTGACGACATATGCATCCTGGGCCATGAGCGAGGGGGAATTAGGAATGTTCAACATGCAGTACCGCACCTTTCCCAGCAGGAGAATGGATGCCTGTGACGTGCGTGTGTGCGGGGGGGGGATATGTAAATGTACATAGGTACCATGGGTATGCATATTAATGACAACGAACAGCTAACGTGCACTGGTCACAGTAACCGTCAAACGTGAATGCAGTCACGTTTGAATTACGACTATTTCTATTTATGTTAGTTTTATTTTATTTTATTTTACATTTGATGACCGGGCTAGTCTAGCTGGATATATGTCCATTTGCATTAGAGGCCCGGGGAGAAAAGCTCCACACATAACATAATAATGACAGACAGACATATTATTAATAAAGACACAGAATAAAATTAGAAATATAAATCAATTTTGTTAATAAAATCAACATACATTAAGGAACTCAAACAGTTTAATATCATACATAATGTGGTCAATTTCAACGCATTTTATCTAGTACATAAAGGTTATGCACTAAGGCATTTGCCATATGGATAACAGTTGAAGCTCAGAAGGATACAGTAGTAAAAGGGGAATGTAAGCTGAATAAAAGGGAAGAGGCAGGGGTTAGGAAAAGAGAGGAAAAGAGGGAAGACTATAGAACATATACATGTGCACGCGTAAAGCGTCCATGCTGCAAAGACTGTTACATATATAAAGCTGTAAGTGCTTTCTGCACACGTCCGTCAACAGGATCAGACATATGTTACCGAATAGTCACACGTAGCAAAACACGTAACCACACAGACACTGTAAACATATATAAACGGACTACGGATATGCATGTGCGCTGCGTAACCCACAATCCGGACATGCGAAAAGTGTCGCGTGTGATCCAGTGGAACCAGGGAACTTTACGGATGTCTCCTCCACACGCTACATTCATAATTGTCAAATGTATGCTTAACTAGTACTTATTGATTCCATGCTTTGTTATCGTAATGCTACTATTATACACATTGATATACAATAACCTGATCAACACACTACATTCTAAGGTGCACTCTCAGCAATTATCAACTATGTGTCCGGATACCAATTGTATTTACCAATATTGTATATATATTGACACATTGTTGCCATATTATTGTTTCCATGAAGTAAGGCATGCAACACTGATATGTATATGTCACGTTATAATCAAGACTTGGAGCACTGTCCACCTAACTATGAGCAGGTTTATTGAATATTTCGCTTTAAACCGACTCTGAAGGAAGTGTATAAGGGACGGCTATGTAATGCATTCCGTACTCCGACGATGCCCCATGTTAGTAGGTGAGAGAGCTCAGTATCCTTTCACTGTGGAGTCTATCGTATTTGACAGTGTCTGTTTTTGCCGATATATGTTCCATGATGTCGTTTAGGAAGATGGGCAGGACGCAAGGTTTGCTGTATTTCCGCATACTGGCACGTGGATATAGATAGGCCATGTAATACAAATGATGGGTTGTCAAGCAGACATCCACGACTGGGGAACATACAGCGGCAGTCAATACCACTGGCCAGATGGGGACAGTCAAACACGTTCTACACTTTACAAATGCACATCGGTGTCCATTGTAGGACTCCAAAAATTACGACGTCTGCTCCGTTATCCACTGGGATCAGCCAATCAAAGTACTAACCGTGACTACGGCACAGCTAGACATATGCACCACCAGCGTGTTTAAGGTTGATGATACCTGCCCATGACATGCAGGACATATGAACAGAGGTCCCCAGACTGCCGTGTCCATACATGTGCCCATATCCCAGTTCCGCACACATGAAGCATGTGTCATGCGTACCATGGGGGGTTGCAGCCATGGTATCCTGGGTATGCAAAATGGGGCTCGGTGTTGTTTGGCAGATAATCCGTTGTCCCGCCCCGTGGGAGGGCTGCGGGTACAGGACGTGCCTTAGTCCCCAGTAAGGATGCAAAGCATCCATAGGGTAATGCTAAAGGCATGTGTGAAATGTGCTCAGCCCTACATCAGTGTCCAGTAGGCATTTCCCAAGGATGGACAAACGTACGGACAAGATGGCACCCATAATAGCAAACCTGGTGGAATCACACAGCCGTAGTAGGGCATGACACAAGACATTAAGATGGAAACAACAGTAGATACACCCCGTAGACATCCATCCTGCCGGGCGAATCCCAGCGCATACAGCAGCGAAGGTGCTATCAAGTATGTGGGGATCACCCGCTTCCACTCTGCGGAACATACCTGCGACCTGTGGAACACATATTAATGGCACACCAACAACGTCAACTAGGAAGGTCATACTATCGCTAAAATATGGTGTTCACACATAAACGACATACTGTCATTAATAAATAGGTTGTACATGTACCGGCTGTGTTATACTGACAATACAGTGGCGGATAGTTCGCAATGGTACCTGTGAGGATTATCTAAAGCAGTTGCCAACCTGCATGACTACAGTAACACCCTATGGGTAAATTGTGGAAGGACACGGGTTACGTAGCACTACATAATATGGGTAGGCGGACAGACATCCGGGAATGGGGAACATACGGCGGCAGTCAAACCCACTGGCCGAATGGACACAGTCCAACATGTTCTAAACTTTACATATGCACATCGGTGTCCATTGCAGGACCCAAAAATTACTCCTTAGGTAAGTGTAGGCAACATAGTGTGAACCGGAAGAGGTGACAGCCGTGACTACGGCACAGGTAGATATATGCACCACAAGCGTCTTCAAGGGTGATGACAGCCGTCCATGAAATGCAGGACATATGTTACACGGACATCCACCTAGGGCGTCATAGACAAGGATGACTGGTGCCAGAGCCATGGCCTGCTACTAAATGCCAGAGAAGGTGCAGCCCTACCCAGTGTGAAGGACATGTTCGTCCCAATGTCACATGTAGGTGGTACGCCATTAAAGATGGTGGACGTGTTCAGGGAAATGGCTACCACACCTGTCGGCAACCTCTGTCAACACACACAATGGCAATGTGGGTGTGAAGACATTCCATTGTGGCCTCCTGGTCTGGATGGAATGTCAACCACATCAGGGGTGTTCATTTTACCCCTGTACACATCACACACCAGAGCAATGACTGCATACAATGGCACATGTGGCCTGTAGCTAACCTGACGCCTGCAGCACTCGGAAGGACCGCAAACGTTCCACAAGACGGGGATGACGGTGCTAGGACATGTGTCACAAGCTGCACGGCCAAGGGGACACTGGCTGTGGATCTTCACAGCACAGCTGCTCCGTGGTGATCTGTGCCTGACATACACGGCCATGTCTGACCTGGGTGACATGGGCACATTCCACCTCCCAGGCTCCATGCAAACACGGGCACAGAAGCGACTGTCAGACACCTCAACACAAAGATGAGTGGGACGTGCTGGGGGAACAGGGTTAACGGCCAGACACCCCCTACAACACGGGGAGGAGTGCCAGGCCATGTGAAGGAAAGGCCCTGACTGCCTTTGTCCAGGACTGCTAATGACATGTGGATGTGTGATGATAGTTATGCGCCAGCCAACCTCTGTGTGTCACTGCTAGACCAGGGACTGGGGACTGATGGATATGGCATCCCCATCCTGAGGGGTGTTAGACGCCACACACAGTCATGCTAGGTCCACACATGTCGTAGGGCACATATCCTGTTACGTTCATGTGCGCCTATGTACCTATGTAGGGGTCCATGCCGGATGCGGGTAACTGTGCTATGCTGATGTTGCCAGACATGCCTGTGGGTACCCCACGACTACGTGGGGAACTAATTACAGTGCTCCCAGTAGGCACGTGCAAGTACACCATCAGTATCATACGGGTTAACTGCACCGACATGGTGCTACACATGTAACCACCACACATACTGTGTACACATATCAATGAATGCTGCACCTGTCCTGCATGGTATGTCTGCTGCATGATGTCCGTGCACAACCCACATCACATACATACCTGTCACCAGCCATACACACACACCACAACATACACATCACGTAGTATGCGGACACAGGTATCACATACACCTCTCACTATCGTGTCCACCCTGTGCATCAGAATATGTTAGCTTAACCGTGCAGTGATGGTGTAGCTCACAGTTATGTGGCAGAGACTTCATCATATGCACAGGGTGATATGTGCCACAGGCATGGGCTGTACCAATGGATGACATCATGTGTGTGTGTAAGGGCCAGTGCATTGAGTGGGCATGACTATGTAGATTGCATGTGGGTGTGGTGGAGCCCTACAGTTGTGTCTGCTGTGTGTGGGTGTGTGTGTACACAGTTCAGTCATCTGTGATGCCTACACGGGGTATGCTTGGCAGCCCCTGACTGTACAGTGCAGGTGTTACGGCTCACTGTGTCTGCCGGCGGCGACCTGACCCGCTGCCTGGGGTCGCACGGGCACGACCGGGTGTAGGTACGGACTGTCCACTCTCCGATGTCACATGTCCGCTGGAAACGTGCCCACGACGGGGCCGTCCAGGGCCACGTCCATGTGGCCTGCTCTGTCCTGGTGTGGATGGTGTAGTAGCAGCTGCACTGCTGCTGCTACCAGCACTGTCTGGGTGGGCATGGGAGGTGGCACGCACACGCTGACCTGCAGCAGGTGGTGTTGCTGGCACTCGCCCACGTGCCCTATGCCTCACCCCTAACTGGTGTTCCTGCACGGACTGCGCATGCTCAAGGATGGCCATGCCTCGGTCGAGGATACCAGCCATGTCACCCAATCTCCTATCCAGAACATCGGCAAGATGCTGTTGTGCATTTGCCAATGCCTGGATGTTGTCATTCAGGGTACGGATTGCGGACCTCTGCAGCCTCTGCCCTTCCTGGTTCTGCCGTTCGGCACGTGCCTGCGCCGCCATTACAGTCTGGAACATGCGTCTGGTTATACCAGCTGCTGCACCCTGTACGGCAGGTGTATGTCTAGCGGTGCTCCCCCTACGAGCAGCACCTGCCACATGCCTGCGTGGCACTGCACCAGTCCTTACACTGGCAACATCGTGTGTACCCACACCTTCTGCAGCCACCACACATTCCTGCTCGGGGACAACAGACGTGGACTGACCGTCATCTATGGTCAACAGTGTTGGGGTATGTGTTGGCATCTGAACCGTGTGCGGGGATGAAAGGGACGTATGTGTGATGTTCTCCACTGGCACAGTGTCTGCCTGTGACGACCCTGCCTGTGCCTCATGCACATGGTCATCACCACTAGTATCTGTGGGGACACTAGCATCAGATTGACCACGAGGGGAACTCCCCGACAGCACCTGTCAATACAAAGACATACCATCGGTTATAATACAGACACACACACACACACACACACACACACACACACACACACACACACACACACACACACACACACACACACACAGACAGCATGCATGTGATACTGCAGGTGGCATGCAGCATTCACACAACACAGACCAGTGAATGCAGACCAGACATTCATAGTGTCAGTATGTACACTGCCCTGGTGGGGACAGTACAACAGGCAGGTGTCATTTAGTAGGCATGCAGTACACACATTCATGGTAGTTTGCATGCATCAGCGTGATACACCGTGTGGCCGCGGGCGAGTTGAGAGTACACATGGCTGCCGACAGTATGTAATGTACACCGCAAACATGTGCGGTATCTTGTGGACATGTGACGATGGTGACCCACCGCATGCACCACATCACAATGGCTGTCACGGTGCAGTGTTATGTGTACAGTCTACAGATACAATGTATGGGTAACAGTGATGTCTGTGCAGGTACGTTTGCTGTGAGCTGTGTGCATAGCTGTACAGTGTGAAGTGCGGGCTCTGTGCCACTGCACAGTAGCAGGACACAGCTATGTGTCTGTGCGATGCGTGACCTGGATGCATTACATTGCCATGTCTGTAAGTCAGTTCAGATGCTCAGCAGCACGTATATGGTGGACATTGGAGGCACCTGTAGTAGCTGTGGAGAGGCGTTCCATGTCACTGGTGTACTACATTGGATGTCCAGGGGTCCACTACAGTGATGAACCCACTATGTGTGTAGAGGGTGCAACGGTGAGTACCCACTGTGGATGTGCTGTGTGACAACATGCCTGTAGGTATCAACCATGGCCTTGTCTGTCTGAGTCATTGACTATTGTGTGTGGTAGACATCGTGCACACGGCCCTGTGGTGGCCCATGTGACATACAACCATACTAGTGTGAGGTGTCACATTCTGTACGGATATGCTGACAGTGTGGATGTCTGCTATGTTGTGCATAGGTCATGTCATGGTGTGACAATGCTGCAGCCAGACATCCACATGCATGGGACATGGCATGTGCCATGTCACAACGTGTGCACCCGATGCAGGGGCATGGGTCACATTGGTAACACCTGTGCTCTGGCCAGATCACAGCTCACTATGTGGTACTGTGTGCATACTGCACTGGCATACCAATGCATACTACACATGCAGCCATTGTGTAACACCTACACCATTGTATGCATAGCTGACTGCACGTAACACACCAATAGGTTGTGTGGTGTCATAGCACTCTACGCTAACGGGTGTATCTACTGTACATGGGTGCTGTGTATGTCGGGTGGTGCGAGCTGTATACCGTGACTGGGGCACACACAGGTGAGCATGTCATGCCTAGACACATGGGGAATATCAATACAGCAGAACATGCCTTTGACTAGCAACAGACTTACCTGCAACAGACCCTTGTCCTTGCGACACGCCAGACGTACCTGTAAAGGCATTGCACAAAGGTATACACATTAGCCATTACTATCTCCACAGTCAGCACTGTGCATCTCACATCATGCATGTGTGTGGTAGCATGTGCTATGCACATGTCTGCTAACACAACATAGCATACTATGGTTTGCATCTTGTGTGGCCATATACCTGGCATGTATTGCTATATCATGTGTTGTACTATGACACCCACACCCACATCGCCTATCATACAAACATGCAACACTGACTTACCATGTGGCTCCAGGCTCATATCTCGGGAGACACCCACCTCCACAATGGACGCAAGTGTTTCTGGGTGTTCTTCCGTGGGTGTCCCCAGACTGGCCAGGAGCTCCTCCGTGGCTGTGAGTGGGGGCTGGGTTGGTGGCCCACCACCTGTCCCACGTTGTTGCCTGGCGATTGCAGCAGCACGCTGTCTTGCATGCCGGATCAGGTCTGTGCAGTGCCTGCGGATTTGTTGATAGCTGCGGTTGTTTACGCCCACGCTGTTCACCCTCCTGCACATCTCCTCCCACATCTCCTGCCGTTCCTGTGCCTGCTGTGGCACATGGCTAAATAGGGCAGCGTGGTTGCCATGGAGGTATGGAATTATCACCTCCTCCTCCTGTCGGCTGAATGGTGGAAGACGGGAACGTGGCATTATCTGGAAGACATGATGATGGTGGCAGGTCACATTCACACTGCTGTGCTGGCATACTGTTGGAAATACATTGCTATGACATGTACGACATCTGCACAGTGATCTGTGAAGGGCATCGTGGCAGTGACACAGCCGATGTTCTGGCTTCACACCATTGAGCACTGGGTGTCACATCATATCTGTGTGCCACCCCATCACACTGTACACACACCATGTAGATGTTAGCCTGCCATGGACATGTGTACCTGGCTGCACCTATGTCCATATCAGTTGGCATAGGTCCCCATGTGACGTCTGTGGTACTGTTCACCTGGACGCTGTGTATATGTCAGTACACATCACGTCTGTGTCCATTGTGAACGTCAGCAGCGGCACTGTACACATACACATGGACACCTGCACATGCATGTGTTGTGCCATGTACTTCCACACAGCACTGTACGGGTGCTGGACAACTTGCCACAGCTCACCTGTGTTGCATATGTGATAGACATGGAGCAATGTGTAACCATGACACATTAGCAGGAAAGGCCATGCATAGCATGTACAAACACACATTGTGCAGAGCATCACACAGCACCTGTAACATGACAGGGTGCATCGCCACATTACTGCTGTGTATGGTTGATAGTGAGAGTGCCTTTTGTCCATTGCACCATGTGGGACTGTGATAGCTCATGCAGCCTTGCTGGTCAGCTCTGCATGATATGGCAGGGTATGCCACATACATGGCACTGGGTGTGATCCACCTGGGTGTTGACGGTATTGGTAGGGTGGCTGTCCATTGCATATGTCATAGCTGTGTGAATATGGACATTCAACATGTTTATCACCATGGTGTGGGCACTGTCCTCGAGCGAGGTATGCTGTACACTGCTTGTTGAGGGTGTGTCTGTTGCATGCAGGTATCACACATCCATGCATACACTGTAGCCCTGGCAGGTGCTATGTGCTGGGATATTGATCGACACAGTGCTGTATGTGGACACACACCACTATCCCATGCACATGGATGGCTGCCTGAACTGATGTGGGTAACACATATGTGTACATCCAGTGCCCGCTGCCACCCACATGTCTGCTGCTGCACTACACACCGCCATCCCTCCCTCTGTGAATGTGGTGTTGGGCTCAGCAGAGGTATCCATGTATGGGGACAGGGATGTTCACATAGCAGTCCCACTGATGGTATCGTCGATCTGATCATACACATATGATGCACCCCTCACACATACAACCCATTCATACTGTTGTTCACAACGGTGACACAGCTATATTGCTATGCCGGAGGCATTCACAGACATACATACACACAGGCATGCACGTCCATCTGTGTCATTGCCTGGACTATTGGTGTGGTTTGGCACCTAACGTGTTTGACTGCAGGTGGCGCAGACCTACTGTGCACATGTGTACATGGTAGGCCTGTTCTACGGTAGGCATCTGTGATGTGCTGTGCACATCTCATATCTGCACATTTGGTTGGTGTCCATTGGTCCACGGGCCAGTGGTGGGACATACAGGGATGTTGCTGAACATATATGCATGCGACCCTGTACAGCTGTGACACTAGCCTCTCAGATGCTCATGTGTCGTGGACGTGAACACCGTACACACACATGTGGTTGTGGGCTGCCGTCCGTACCCATCTCCACCTGTGGGTTGCTATCATCCCACACACTCCTTGTACTGTATGTTCAGGCTATGCACCTATGTGGGGCTTGTGTGCATGCAATACGATACTATGTGCCTTTGCACCCATCACAGACAATGTCACACAGGTACACCGGCAGCCATACACATCGCAGCTTGTTGTCAGCATGTCACATGTGGTACACACCTAACACATCTCCTGTGGGACATGGTAATTTGTATGGGCATGTCCAGTTGTCACATACCACAGCTACCCCTACATGACAGCTATGCAGGACATGTGTGTGGACATCTACTGTGACATGTACACGAGCAATGCCCCCCTACCTACATCACATGGTACTGCCTGTGGAGTATGTGTGTCTGCATCCATGCTATGGCCATAGATGACAATTGTACATCAATATGTGCAACATACCTCATTGGGGTTGTCATGTGCACATGTTCCATGTGTCAATGCATTGTTTGTGTCTGTTGGGCGGTCATTGTTGTGCATGGTTTACATGGCTGACATAGCGTGCTGTGTCTGATTCCAGGTACTTCATTCGCTACCAGCATTGTACCTGGCAATACATTCCAGCCATCATGTAGCCAGCTTAGATGACAGTGGGAGGTGTTCCGCCATGTGCACATATGTCACACAGTACGAGGGTGACTGAGACACATTGTCAGGACTGGGTTCTGACTGCTGTGGCTGTGTGTACCGGTGTTGACAACCATGACTGCACCAGATGGTGTCTTCTGGATGTGTGACATTCACAACAAACACCTACATTCACATGGCAGCGCATCGTCCACAACAATGGACATTCCTGCATGAACACTGTGTACGGTATGTCTGTATGACCACTGCATATATCAGTGGTGGCCACCAGCATGGCTGCCTACAACAGCAGTGTGTATCCTGTGCAAACATGGGTTACACCAGTCACAACACACCTGTGTCAGATGGCCCTGTAGTGGGTGACAGTGCAGTTCCATTCATCATGTAACAGTATACATCGTGCACCAGTATGTTGCAGACATGTGAACGGCTGTGCTAGTTGACATATGCACACATGACACATCACCTGGTACACCGTGTCTGCCTTGCGACCTGCTATTGTGACCACCCTGTGATGACATTGTACGGCCCACATGGACTTGGACATGTGATGGCTCAATGGTGAATTAACCCTCCAGGTGTGTGTCTAGCCAGGTGTCCAGTAGCCACTGATCTGCATGCAGGGATAGTCTACATTGGCCTACTCTGTCACTGGGACTGTTGACTATGGTCATACTGTTGTTATGCAGGCATGTGCTGTTTGTCCAGTGTGATAGTCGTGTTCAAACACACTACCGTGGCACGCATGACGTGTGGACATCTGCCTAAGGTGTGCAGCCCACATGTACATCTTCACATGCTATGCTGCCTGTGCAGTGGTGTCACATGTCTGTCTCCGGCAGGGCTGTCACAGGTAGGCACAGCATGCAGTGATGTGTGACAATGCTTACACCCTCCACTGTGCTGTACACTAGCACTGCACACACAGTACAGCACACATGTCATTTATCTGCAGTGCCTGGGACCTGCCTCCATGCCCTACACGGCACACCTGCCATTCCACATTGTACACAGATCATACCTCCCAGGCACATACCTGGACTGCAACACACACGGGTGGGTGGTTCCCACACCACACCGTGAGTTACACACATACTGTATATTCCCATGACACATTGCATCATAGGTAGTCCATGTTCAGTTACCCATGTTCGTGGGTCACACGCATTGTGACACGCGACAGTGAATACACTGTACACCACAGGTTACATGCCGGTCAGGTTGGCATACTGTACATTGCACCTAGGACAGTTGCTACTGCTATGTATTGCCAGCAACATGCCCTTCCCTAGTATGGACTCCCATGTACCCACACATGCTTGTCCATGCAGTACGCATAGCTGGGTGACACATTACACGACACATACCATACCTACACTACCCTCAGCATGCACCAAACCTCCATGTGTCTGTGTGCTAGGCCTACACACCTCCCCTCTGTTTGCTGAACATCCATGCTTACCATCCCTGCTAGCCACACCCTAAACACACAACCATAGCAGCATGCATGGTACATACACACTACAGCCGGTATTACTGACATCCACTGACAGTGGTAGTTGATGGCATGGCACCCCGTACGATGGACAGTCTACGTGCCTATGCCAACACTGATCACAGTGCACTTCTGCTACATTTACACACTGGTAGGGACCATGCTATTCCACACTGAGACATGGTGGTACTGGCCTTTTCACAGACGCCACAGTGGTATTCCTGTTCCATGCACACGTGCTGTATGGGCACATGTGCAGGCTGTTGCACGGTAGTTATGTTCACCTGTGTCTTGTGTGTCACTTGACAGTCATGGTGTGTCCTGATGGTGCATGACATACTCCACAGCTAGCTACCTACACATGACTGCCAGACATTGCAGTGTGGGCCCTCACGCAGTGTGGTGGTATGTCTCTGCTGTTTGACTACATACACATTCAATGCAGCATACCACGGTCATGCAGGCATTGACGACACAGATGTTGCTGTCATCGTGCCTGCCAATGGGGTACCTACCAACAATACACACTCTCACTCACTACAGGGTTCCAATCCTTGGCTGGACATTGTATTAACCCTGTGGACACATACATAGTACTGGCATGCACATGTTATGTCTGGGAACACAGTCCCGATGTCACCTCAAACCGCCGTAGTTGTTGTATCCCGCCAACCTGGCTGTTACATGTCTCTGCAGCAGCACACGTCAGTGACTGCTAGCCCATTCATGTACGTTGTGCACCCTGACCACCACACTACCACATCTATCACACTACACATGGATGGTACTGCATTGCACGTATGGGGCTGCATCTCTACACCCATGACTGGGCCATTCAGTATGGCACTGGGCCACATCTTGACATACATGCTTCACACACTCATTGACTACCTGCATGCCTTTCCTGGCACCCTTGTTGGGCTTCTGTGCCACAGCACACCACATCCCATGCTGGCCACCTGTCATATTATTGCATGGGTGGGTGGGGTGGTACAGAGGGTATCACATCAGACATGATCCGCTCTTTGCCCTTCAGCACCATTCCACTTTATGCTATTGCCAGTGTACACATCCAGCATCACATCGTACCCTGTGTATCGGGATGTTACGCCATGTGCCTTCTGTACAGTTCACACAGTGGTGCAGGCATATCATGCTAACTACAACAAGTCAGGGACGTGTGACATTGCACGGTCCTCAGACATGTGGCCCCTCATGCTCAGTATTTGCATACATACACTACCTGCTGTCACACAGTACTGTACATGCCTACATATACCACTTCTACATACCTGGCAGCATTCTAGCTCATCCTACTCATGTTGCTGACACCCATACAGGTGTCAGTGTGGCAGATGTATCATGTAGATATCATTGCATCAGTTACATCACACATAGTGCATACACATCACCTTTGCATACTGACAGTCATGCGGTGTGTATCACATGGATACTGTCCCTATACAGGCATATCACGTTGTACATGGTTGATGTACACACACATGGCCCACATGGTGCTGTGGTTGCCATATTACACCATGGCGTGGGTACACATGTGCAGGACCACGCATTTCTGGACCGTTTGTCTGGCTGATACCTTGGGTGCCCTTGTACCAGTGCCATACACACATGTACATGCAGGCCGTGTTACAATAACACGTGTGGTGTACCTTACACAATGGATACAACGTTACATGTCTCAGTATAGTCATGCTGTGCTCTCTACCCAGCTCAGACAGTTTACATATGCAAATGACAGTCATGTAACACATCTGTGCTCACCTGCATGCCACTAACACAGGGGTGTAATCTACTCTGCCATGGGCCATGTTCTCTGCAGTACTGATGCATGTAGTACTCCTACATGGCGTTTGCAGTGGCCAGGGTGGGAGGAGCGGTCATGCATGTGTGCACACATGCCACATTGCTCAGCCCGGGCGTCTGTGTGACATCCACAGACTGGACACACACCATGCTGTGGGACATAGGTCCTGTGCACATCCCACAGGGGCACACTGTGTCACTAGTCATGTGATAGCTTCCTTGCTGGTAGGGTGACACAGACCCATGGTACCACCACGGCGGACGTACTGTATAGACATGTCAGTTGACATCCAGTTCTGCCGTTCAGTGGACACTGCCATGGGGGGGGTCAGTACTGTGTACATTGCACATGTGTTTACACACGGCTCTGCTGGACATCATTGTGGCACACATTGCACCTGCTATGGAACGTTTGGACATGGTCACTTGCTGTCCCCTCCATTTCGGGTACCTATTCTGCTACTACATTGTCCCATATGTGCAGGCCATACATATCTTGTGTATGTACATAACATTAGGCCATCGCTCCATCATGCATGCTATGCCTGTGATACTGCCTATGATTTGTGAACATATCCATCATGCCAGCTTTGCATTACACATAATTGACATAGTCGCCCCTACTGCGTGGGATACGTGCACATCGTGCGCACATTCCGTATGACATCGATGGTATATGCCCATGCACATGTGTGCTGTGACACTATACATACATGTCCTATCCCCTGCTGTGGCACTTCATTGTTGGATATCCACTGCCAGCATCAGCGTGGGTGGTGGCATTGTTCTGTGTTTGCAACCCCTATGGCAGACCTGGGGTATGGTTACCACCTGTGCCACTTTGCAAGGGACAGTCCCTCCTTGGGCAGTTGTGTCCTGACAAAATATATTACAAATGGCAATTGTCCTGAGATTGTAGGACATCACTATATGCCATTCTTATGTAAGAGTTGCATCACATACTTATTTATGTATGTACATTCCTAAATGTTACAAGACACACAATAAGCAACTTAACTGCTACAAGACTACAGTTTTCTTTATGCAAAACAGTAGAGTTCTAACCTTTGTGCTGACCATGGGTATGTGTCCACCTGTAACATCTGATGTGTGTCCCGAAGATTTCCCACTTTGGCCATTTGAAAAGGTGGCAAGCCGAACCTGGGGTTATCCCGCGTGTGTACATGTTGTCCCACTGCTGTGCACACGTTGTCCACAGTCGCTGGTATGCTGCACGCTTTAGCATTACATATCCAACCTTCGCTCTCTGCCTGATGGACAGGTATCTTTACCTACACACACCGTTCACATACTGTACAGATTCGTCATATGCGATCGTATGAACACACCAGTACATGTCGTGGGTTCGACATACCTTTCCAGCCTTTTGTTCTGGGTTCGTCTCTATTCCCTTGTTTCTCCTTCTCTATTCGTGTTAGTTCGGTATGAACATACGGTTTGAATATCCAGGAGTCTTCCTTATATTCGCTATCACGTGAGGCATGTGTGTTAAGCAGGCCAATAGCTGTTACTCGGTGCGTGCTTATGCGCATATCGGCGGTGATCCCCCTTCCTTTCGTTCGTTAAGCGTCGGCACTAGCCCATGGTTCTTTCCTCGTGTGGCCGTTAGTTATTTGCAATACCTTCGTGAGGATGGTATGTATTGTATCATGTTTGTGTGACTGCATCCGCTATGTGTGGTGTCGGGCACATTTCGCTGTGGTGTTAGCCGTGGATTGTGTGTGTTGAGTATGGTATTGTGTTCGACATGTGGGTCCCCGTGTCCTGGCGGCGTATGTCGATGGCGTTGTGCATTCAGATGTGTTACATAGCTGTTATTTTCTTGTACATAGCGGATGCAGGGATGCATCAGCCGCTGCTAGTGTTTCCCAGGAGCTTGTTGTGGGTATGCCGCTGTCATTCACTGCCTGTATGTGTTTGCTACGGCTTTAGCTGTTATCCCTTTGATATGTGCAATGGGGTATATCTGCGGATGTGGGTGATGGGTACGGGGTGTGAGTCTTGCATTTATACATACCAGATATGCTTGTGTGTGTGCTCCATCCCTGCTTGGGGAGCTGCGGGTTACCTGTCTGTTGTTCTGGGAATGTTTGTTTGGTTGATGTCGTCTGCTGTCGGTATCGCCTGCATGTGTGCTTCCTGCACGTATTCCTCCTTCACATCGGTTATATATCTGCGGATGTTCGCCCGTGCCTACTATCCATTGGCATTTTGTCGCTGATAGTTACGGTGAATGTGGTCCTATACTTGGGGCGGCCTGTATGCTACCGGTAGCCTCCTATTCGTGTGCCGCTTGCTTACACACCGCGGTATTTACGGGACCGTAGGTGTTCACGATCGGTGCCGGGATAGCACATTCGTATTTTCGCCGTACATGCCTGATGCTGTGTAACGTTGGCGATGGACCGTGTGGAGTCTACCTTATGGCCGCCATACCTACGGTCATGGTTTGTACATGCGTCCTTTGCATCTCCTGTTGGCTATGGCCCTGTGGTACACTTTGGGACATTTCCGCTTTGCATCGTTTTACGTCGCCACGTGCATAGCCACTGAGGAGATGTCAGTACTACTTTGTGGGTACTGCTGTACATACGCCTATGGTTCCTGTACTGTATGCCTACGCCTGTTATTACACTCCGCCTGTGACATGTCATCTACATACACAGTTTACAGTGGCACACACAGCGGAACACACGACAACCTCACCTCACACACACACATATTGCCGCCATGGCTGTCAACCTTCTATTTCCAGAGTGAGGAACACACACAGTAGTAATGTGAAACACATGGGCATAATGTGGAACACATAGTAATGGCATAGTGACAACTTCAGCTAAGTAGGTCATAGGTTGATTGTAATATGCTGATTTACTTACAGTGAAGAACCTTTACTGACTTACTATGAGTACATTCTATTTACCAGGATGTCATTTATATACATTCCTAACAATGGATGTTTGACAGACATTTTCAATGTGGAACTTGGAGGAACTGCGAGGAACATGAACTGTTTTACACCCCAAATGAGGTCGTTCCTCATAATGTCGTACACTTCACTGGTATGCTTTCCGCTCGCACCGACGGTTGAACACAATACCTCGTTGGCTGCATCGCCGTGGCGGCCTGTATCTCGCACTCATATCCTATGGATATGACACGCATATCTAGGGTTGCCACCTTTTCAAATACACAAAGTGGGACATTGTCTGTGGAAACGTCAGATTTTGCATGCAAACACATACCCACGGCCAGTACAAAGGACAGCAATTCATTCACTTTTGACAGGATACAAACCTGTAGCATTACAGTTGCTTATTCTGTTTATTATCATATTTAGATGTTTCTTCTACTAAATCACTTGTTTTATGCGACTAATATAGAAATTATGGGAAATAGTTTTGTCCTACAATCTCACGACATTTGCCATTTTGTCAATGTTTTTGCAGGACACAACTGCCCAAAGGGGGACTGTCCCTCACAACGTGGGACAGGTGGTAACCCTACACATATCCCGTTACTGTACCGTGGACTGGTGACCATCCCCACACGCGGATATGTATTGATGCAGGTTAACATTTCCATGGCTGGCGTTACCTGCCCTGCCCACCCTCCAGGATGATCGGGTTGTCGGTCACTATGTTTACTATGTGGTGATTTCGCGTCTTACTTATCTGTGAACTTGCATCCCTGGGTTCCATATTACCCTGTTGTACTTTATATCTGTGTATGCGTACATATATTTCTACATGTGTACTGATGTGTATTTCCGTATCTGTGTATGCACATGAGTACATATGTGGTCGACTTGCGGCGATAGTGGCAGCATACGGCTACGCCGTGTGCTGTAGAACCGGCGTGCATTGAGGTGTTGGCGTTCCATGCTCTGCTGGCTATTGGGTGTGCGGTGTTTGGGCGGTGCCTTTGTTGGAGTCACACATACGTCCGCATACGGTACACATTACGGGCGGACACGTTTGTGTGGCGTCCATTTTACTGTGTGTGCAGGTCAGGAGGTGTCAGTCCATGGGGCCTACACTGTCAACGTATGTGCTATCCGTTCCCTCTTTGCCAGGGCGTAGGCATATTGGGTACGCCTCTGTCTACCTACTGGGGCTGGCTCAGTGTGTCCATGGCGCTGAACGCCCTGTGCCTGTGCCTGCCCTGGCAGTTGTGGCGGGCTTGGTGGCCCTCCGGCATTATGTCCCTGCAGCAGCTGTTTCCGCAGAATCATATTGTGTGGCATACAACATACTATGAATATGTGGGCACTTGTGCCTGGAGAGTACTGCAAGGCTCCACCGGATGTATCCAAGCACCGGAACCGTGATTTCAACATCCCGAACACACGCTCTATGATTATTCTAGTTTGTGCGTGTGCCTCATTATGGCATTCTTGCATGTGTGTGTGTGCATTCCTGATGGGTGTCATCAACCACGGCTCCAGTGCGTAGCCAGCATCCCCCACAAGGTGACCTTGTGTGATGTCCCCCCTGGCGAATACCTGATACAGCTGTGAGGCATGCCAGATATGGGAGTCGTGGTAGCTTCCAGGGCTGCCAGCACACACATCCATAATAATGCCCTGCGCATTGCACACGACCTGGCAATTGATGGAGGGGTATCCCTTGCGGTTTATGTAGCGTCTACCCTGCTCGGTGGTGACTTAATTTCTATGTGCGTACAGTCTATCGCACCCAGGACCTCCGGTATTGTGCCACACGGTGGAAGCGGCGATATTGCTAGCCAACTCCTCCTGAGATGTGGGGTAATTTATGTGCTCATGGGCATGTGGTAACATGGCATCCAGGAACTGGTGTAGTACCCTGGATGCTGATGCCTGTGAGATGCCCATTATGTCCCCGGTTGGCCTTTGAAAGGTACCCGTAGCCAGTATTCGCAAGCTCACACATACCTTTGTGTCCACTGGGATGGGCTCCCTCTGTTGTCTCTTGTTCAGGCGCGGCCGCACAGCTCCACTATTTGCTGTAACGTGTCCCTGTCCACCCTGTAGCGCTCTACTATCTCCAGGTCTCGCAGCCCCTGGTAGGTCACCCTTGGTCTGAACACTCTCCTTCTCCTGTGAGGCCTACGGTCGTTGTCGGCACCACCCTCCACAACTCCGTCTGTCTCTGCCACATACCTATGCATCACGGCCGCGGCGGCACCCAGCATATACATATTAAAAGTTCCCCGTCTGTTTAAACCTACGGTGCGGCGTTTGGGAAATCGCGCTGTGTGTTGTGTGCATTCACATTTAATACTGTTGTGCTGTATACCCGGTGATGCCATTGGGTGTGTCTGTGCGGCCGTATCCACGGATTATTTCCGTGGTTTTACGCTTGCAGCTGCAACGGTACTGCCTGTAGTGTTACATTACAGTTGCCTGCATTGCCTTCGCCTGGCATCTTACATTACTGCATCCTGCAGGCACATGGCATATGATGCATTTTATCTGCAGCCGCAGTTATGCTACCTCTGTACTTGGCTGTGCTGTTTCGGTTCTTTGCTCTTTGCTCTTTGCATTTCTACTACATCCCCTACTATCTTTGCACTCATATGCCTCCCCTTTCCCGTTATGCAGGAGTCTGCATGCAGAGTTATCAGCTGCTGGCGTTTGCCCTTCCTGCATTGATTGGTGTTAATTGCTCGTTACGGATCCATTTACACTGCTTCCGCATTTCGTATTCTCCGCATTACCTTCCTATATCCCTGGTTGTTGCCGGTGAGGCCGTCACATGACTGGTTTAGGGAACGTAGTCATCCTCCTGCACATGCATTTGTACGCATTCTGTACTCTCAGCGCATCTATTTCCTAACACGCCAGTCCTGATGCTGTGATGTGCATTGTACAGCCCAGATTTGCTGACCTCCAATATCCTTCCTCCTACAGTGGCACATCCATCAGTGGTTGACATGTATCACGTGAAGGCGACTCCTCGGTGTAGTACCGCTACGCCGCTTGCTCCATCCTTACGCGGCGCCGTTTTGCGATTCACTATTATCTGCCTCATTTGCATAGAATTGACTACTAATACATGGTTACGGCGGACACCGCCACCACTCCTTGACAACCATTGCGCTGGGGTTGCAGCTTTACAAACATACTATGGTGTGTGGTGGCTGTGCAGCTGATTTGTGTTCTACTGCTCTTTTAGGACATTGTCATATTATTTCATTGCTTTACAACTTCTGTGCACATATCCCGGGGTCTGCTGTTCTTTCTACATACGTGCCATTTATGTCATTTTTTACATTTTGTGCATATTTTCTTTGGACATTCTCGGTGCCTTTCCACATTGGCATATTGCACCTATATGATACCTGACTTTGACAGCCTTCCGTTACTCCTCCGGTATGTTTGGGTAAATGTAAACCGTTTTTTTTGGTTTACATTGCCGTGCCCTTACGCTACGCCTGCGCCACTTCGTGGTTCGCTATTTGCCCTCATTTGCATGGTGCAATACCGCACACAGTGTGTTTTGCATACCTACGCCTGGGGCGGGTCCGCGCACGCCGGTAGTGCACGTGGAATTCATTCATACCCGAATCGCTAAACAGCCATATTTGGCGTTATAACGCCGACGCTATGCTGGCGCCTGGCGCAAGGTTCATGAATCCCGGGGATTATTTTTTCCAAACTCTCTGTCAAAGTCCATTTTCCATTGCATTTAATTTCATTTAGTCTCTCGTTCCATATAGTCCATGAAACATAAAATATTACTCTGTCCATTTTATTCACTTCTTCCTGTTTTTATGCACCATAATAACCAAATTCTATTATGTCCATATTTATTTGTTCAAATTCTTACAAAGTTTTCACCCTAATATCTTTACATATTTCTTTCCACAAATTATTAATTCTTTCACATTTCAAAAATACCTGCTCAGTAGTCTCAAACTCTCCATATTTATGACATATTCTATCTTGCTTTTATTTTGTATGGCATATTTGCCTTAACCAACAATTTTCTAATATACAATCTCCATAAAAAGTCATTACATTATTTAATCTTATTATAGTTATTATAGCTCATCATTATGGCTTTTTTCTTATCTATTCTAAATCTTTCCATGGATCAATACAATAAAATGTTTTCATAATACTTAAGTACCATTCTTTTTATTTTTCTCATATATATTCTTTTTTTTATTTTCCATAACACAATTTTGTTGTTTTGGTACTCTTTCATTTCTTCATTCACAATACTTTTACTTCATTTTTTTAATTTTGATTCCTTCCCACAATTCTTTGTATTTATAATCTAGTGAAGGAACAATAAACCAAGCACCCACCACAGCTGATATCATGCAGGACTTTATTGCAAACGAACAGGATAAGTGCTTTCACACAAAATTGTGCTTCATCATATCCATTAACACAAGCATTCCTATAAAGCCACAACTCAAGAAGTGTAGATCACATCAGTGATTAATGGATGTTTTTAATTGGATAATTGTTTTTGTTTTTTATTATATAAATGGTTTTACAATACTTGTGTTACTGCATCTGATAAAGCACAATTTTTTTTGAAAGTGCTTATCCTGTCCGTTTGCAATAAAGTCCTGCATGATATCAGTCATGGTAGACGATTGGTTTATTGTTCCTTCATTTGTTTGCATTTTTATTCTACTGAGCAACCTTCAGCTGCATTGGGTATTTCTTGTTGTTTTTATATTTGGATTTTTTTTTATTTATAATCTAGTATCATTTCTATCAAGTTTTCATTTCCTTCATAATTCCTTTTAATACCTTATATAAAATTAAATGTGCTCCGTGTACTATTGGGCTTATTAAACCCAAACCTCCTAGTTCTTCTTTCATATACAGAATCCCTCTTTTCACTGGATTCAGTCTAGAGCCCCATATAAAAGAGAATATAATCATCATTAATTCCTTTTTGTACTTAATAAGAATCATATAAATGTTAGCAACATAAGCAAATTTTACTATTACCATGGTGTTCAACAAGTGTTCTTTTTTCTATATGAAAATCTATATGATTTACAAAATTTAGTCATACCCTTTACTTTTTAAGTATATTATCCCATTGTTGTTGTCTGTATTCATTCCTTCCAAATGTTATTCCTAATATATTTATATATTTTTCATTGAACTCAACACCTCTTATCATACCTTCAAAACAAAATCCTTTACTTTTCTCCTTATTTATACTTAAACCAATTTTTTTTTAATTTATACTTAATTTTTCATTTACGTTTTCCATCCATACCTTATTTTTAACAATTAATACAATATCATCCGCATAATTATACGTTATTGGCAATTGTACTTCCTTCATTTTCTATCCACCGCTACTTGACATTTTAGTAATTTCCTTCACTATTACATTCATAACTAATGAGAACATTACACTATTATCTGGGCAACCCTGCTTTATTCCACATTCTATTTTTATTTCTTCCCCAATCCAGCCATTTATATTTAGTTTCACATAGTTCCTTTTATAAACAGATTTTTTTACTTGTAATATTTTTAGCTTACATTAAATTTCTGCAACATTCCTCATAATGATTTATATTGAATATTATCATAAGCTTTACTTATATCCCCTATGATAACCTTCACTTCTACATTTTTATTTGTGATATAATCAATTACTTCTCTTATCCATAATAGCCCTTGACTTCCTTTTCCTTTTCTTCCAAATACATTTGGTCATATATGCTATCCATTTTTTTCTGTAACCATTTTGTTATTATTCTCCTAAAAAGTGTATAATCTGTATTATTCAATGTTACAGGTCTCCATGTTTTATCTCCTCTTTATTTCCTTTTTTAAATATAAATTTTATAACTCATGTACATATCTTTTTCTCTTTAATTCCAGTTTCTAACCATTCATTCATAATTTCTATAAAAAATATTTTTTGTCACTCTTTCATTTCTTTATATGTACCATATTCAGTTCTATCCAGTCCTGTTGCAGAATACCTGTTACTATCTTTTAGAATTTCATTCAATTCTTTCATGGTTATTTTTTTGTTCTAAATACTCATTATCTTCCTTATTTAATTTTTCACCTTCATAAATCTGTTCTATGTTTTCTTCTCTCTTAACAAATAATTCCAATACATATTCTTTAATTATTTTGTATATTCTTTCTTGCTGTCTTATTTGCTTACCTTCCTTATTTTTAATTCTCTTATTAATTTCCTTCTTTTATTATTTTAGTCAGATATGGTGCTACTTCTTTCTTTCCTTGTAAACAATATTTTGCTTATATAACAGATTGTTAATTTTAATTTGATTCATTTTATATATTTTTGTTTCTTTGTCATAAACAGAATTTTTCTTCTCTAATATGTCTTTAAATTTTTCTTTGCTTAATATCTTTTTCTTGTCTTCCTTATACATTCTAAAAATGTTGTTTTATATTTTTCTTTAAAATTAAACCACCAAACAGTCCAGTTCTCATAAACTTCCCTCATAATTCCACAAGGTTTTTCTCTTCTAAATCTAATTAATTTTAATTAACTCTCTTTATTCCTTTTCCTGTTCTTATATATTCTTCATTTCCTGTACTTTAACCCATTGCCACATCGTCTGAAAATCCAGCATATGTAATTCCTTTTTATAACATTTAAACTATCAGATATTAAAAAGTAATCAATTTCTGTCCTAATTTCCTACCTTTTATAGGTCCAGTGGTTATTCTCCTATACATTTAGCTTTCCTTGTCTCATAATTTCTTTAGCCATTTTAACATCACAATTGCTCTTATTTTCCTTAAATTACAATTACAATCACCTACCACTATGATGTCCATGTTTACACAAAAGTACTGCGGTGGTGGTGCTGCGGTAGCATTGTCGCCTCACAGTAAGACGTTGTCCTGTTCGATTCTCAGCTAAAAGCATATTCTGTGTGGAGACATGTGTGAATGGGCGTACCTTCATTGAAGGTTGTGCATCAGAGCTGGCAACTTGGCACGTAAAAATCTACTGCCAATCATTAGTGAACCGGAGTTCCGCTGTGGCGACCCCTAACCGGGAAAAGCCGAAAGACACAACATACAAGAATTTTTTTAAACATCATTTCTCTCTCTTTTTTTTGTTACATATGCTATAATTCTATACACATATTTTTTCCATCTCACATCTGTTACCATAGTTCGGCCTAGTTCCACTATGGTTTCATGTATATTTTAATGTTTTCTTGACATAATATACATATGCCTGAGCATGTTTCTTTCCCCGTTTTCCAAACTAACACACCATTCCAAAGTTTTTCAGTTTGTGTTCTTTCTTCCTCTGTTAATAATCTTATATCTCCTAAAACAATAACATGTGTGTCTACTGCAGCACACCATTGTAATATACCTATTCTCCTTTTCAGGTTTTTCATACTGTTCACATTTAAAGCTAATATTTTCAGCTTTTAAGAACAGTTAGTATAATAAAATGACTAAACACAAAGAAGGTGGCCTCTGTGCCAAACCGCAAACAAGTAAATGAAAAAAGGCACAGCTGTTCCAGCTATAATGTACAAAAAACTTTTAATGCACACACCACAGAAGGTAGATTTCACACAAATAACGCTGCTACAGTTGTCTTATACGTTTTCATCAGCTAACTTCATCAGAATGAAGTAACCACATCAATTCATCCCTATATATGCATTTGCAATTTAATTTAATCCAATTAAGTCATCAACCCATTAATTACACTTAATTAAATGTTGAATGTCAAACAGCATAAAGACATACTTGTAACTATAAAATTTCAAGTGTTGCTAAAGTCACAACCAATAAATAATACATATACTGTTAATAAATAAAATTTATAAATAAATTATGCTACGTAACATGTACAAATGTTAAAAATGTTGTGTAATTTAAAAAGTTTGTATAAACTCCTAAATTATAATGAATGAGAATCTTGTGCAATATCACCATCTTGTGGTGATAGTTGATAAAATTAATAGCAAAAGGTACAATTAATTTTTTAAAAGAGAATGAATATGTAATCATGCAAAATAGTAGATGTTTAGACATCTATAAAATTTTAACAAGATTTTAACTTATGTTGAATGTTGAACAAACATCTACTATTTAACATGATTAGATATGCATTCTCTTTTAAAAAAATAATTGCACCTTTTGCTATTAATTTTATCAACTATCACCACAAGATGGTGCTATTGCACACAATTCTCATTCATTATAATTTAGGAGTTTATACAAACTTTTTAAGTTACACATACAATTTCTAACATGTGTACATGCTACTTAACATAATTTATTTATAACATAATTTATTTATAAGTTTTATTTATTAACATTATATGTATTATTTATTGGTTGTGACTTTAGCAACACTTGAAATTTTATAGTTACAAGTTTGTCTTTATGCTATTTGACATTACACATTTAATTAAGTGTAATTAATGGGTGGATGACTTAATTGGATTAAATTAAATTACAAATGCATATATAGGGAGGAATTGATGTGGTTACTTCATTCTGATGAAGTTAGCTGGTGAAAACGTATAAGACAACTGTAGCAGCGTTATTTGTGTGAGGTCTACCTTCTGTGGTTTGTGCAATAAAAGTTTTTCATACATTATAGCTGGAACAGCTGTGCCTTTTTTCATTTACTTGTTTGCGGTTTGGCACAGAGACCACCTTCTTTGTGTTTAGTAGTTTGAATTTGTGGTCATGGATTCTTTAGCAAGTGCAGACAGTCGTAACTGTGACAACTGCAATAGCCACAGGATTGGTAGTGAAGTGGGAGAAGTTTCTAAACTTATTGGACAGATTTCTGAACTGGTGGGTGTTTTGTTGCCACTGACTCAATCACTTATCAATCTTTCTACGTGCTCCTCCATTCCCTGTAACCAGGAAGGAAGTATGGGTCCTGCTTTAAAAGAAGGGACGGCCTCTGTGAATGATAGAGCTAGTAGATGGGAGAACAGTCAGCCTCATATGACTAGCCTGGATGGTGTTCCCAACATTTTTTCAACCGGCAACACCACAACGCTTACAAATGGGACAGTACCTTTACAACCTAAACAAACTGCCAACATGGAAGTGACTGGGACGGCAGTTACTTACAAAGGTACTAACATTCATGTTAAAGACATTTTTGACTTTAAAATAGATTTTAAAGAGCCGTTTAGATGACAGGCCAACGGCAACAATGAAACTTATGTACAAATGATTTCAAAGATGGATAGTATGCGATTTAAATATAAATCTTGGGAACTTGATAATGTATATTTAAAACATTGTTTAAGCTTGAATATTGTTCCCAAAGGTTTACGTATGTGTAAGTACCCGAACAATGTGTTAGATGGTTCACCATTTCACAAAGAACTTATAGCAGCATTTGATAAATGTGGAATGGATATTATGTCAGCTATTATTAAAAATAATGAATGTGAGATGGATAAAATGTGCACTGCAAATGAAATTATTAATCAGAAAATTATTACTGATTTACTGTTTGGTATTGAAAATGAGAAGGTTAAATACCATGACGTGTTAAAGGACATATACATGAGATGTGTAAAAGTACATGAAAGAAAGGCAAGAAAGATAGAAAGGGATATGGTAGAATACAGCAACAATGTACAATATCCCAAACCAAAGGTATTGGGAAGAAACAAAAATGTTTATTATAGAGAGGATGGATATAATATTGATGCACATAACAATGATGAAAATGAAGACCAAAGTGGTTTATATAATATGTGTGACCCTTTAGAGTTTCCCTCTCCCAGGTGATCAGAAAGGTTAAAGAAAAAGGAACCTATAAATTATAGAAATGGGAACTACCAGCAAAAAGGGAGGAACACATACTGGAGACAATAGTTACAGAGGATATTGGTTTTAATGATGGTGTTTTTAGTTATAAAGGTTTTAATATATTTAACCTCACTGATATTTCCATTACTAAAGCACATTTTAATTTATTTATTAAAGGATTCAACTTCATTCCCAGGGTAAAGGCCAATATTGTTAACCTACTAGTAAATGTGAAGATGTTTATTAGACAGAAGAATTTAGAGATGTTTTCTAATGGTAGGGAGATGGAAAAAGATATTTCTGTTTTAAAGAAAAAGAATATGCTTAACCCACCCCTACACCCACAGCTCAAAATCTTTGAGAATTCACTAGAAAAAGAACTTAGGGAGAAACTAAAATACAACAAAGTGAAGTCAAATCTTTCCAAAGAAGAATTGAATGTTTTAACATCCTGTAAAGAAAACACAAATCTTAGGATCATGAAGCCTGACAAGGAGGGGGGGGGTCTGGTTTTAATGGACCAGATTGCCTATGATGCCAAAATGTTTGAAATGCTTAATGATGAAAATACCTATGAGAGGGTATCAGTGAATGAATTCAACATAGCACATAGGAAACTTACGGTATGTCTAAATGATTTGGTATTAGAGGGACTAATAGACCTTGAAACCTAACAATTTTTATATGTTGAGAAACCTAAAGTTCCCTCCATTTTTGGCATACCTAAGGTCCACAAAAATCACAAAGATCCACCTTTAAGACCTATAGTTTCAGCTGAAAGTTATTTAACCGCTCCGCTTGCTAAGTATATAGATGTTCATTTAAAACAAACAGCGATGGAACATCCCAATATCTTAAAAGATTCATGGGATTTTTTTAAGACATATAGACAATACTGACCAAGAGGACACTTCTTTTTTATAACCTTGGACGTGGTGGACATGTTTACATGTATTCTCCATGATATAGGTCTAGCATGGTTCGCGGAATTCTTGGAAAGTAAAAATGCCATCCCCTTCAAGGTATTTCGTACATGCCTAGTACTAATGGATTTAATTCTAAAGAATAACTTTATATATTTTCAAGGAGAGTACTATAGGCAATTAAAAGGGGAGGCAATGGGTGCACATTTTGCACCCACATATGCCAACATTATTTTATTATATTGGCAGAAGAAGTTTGTTTTTAATTCAGAGTTCCAACAGTGTTGGAATTATTATGGATGTTTTTTGGATGATGTCTGTCTTTTCTGGAATAGTACAAAGGAAAAATTTATAAAATTTTATGAATTCATTTTAAGTACAACAGAATTTTTAAAGTTTACTTACAATGTTGATTTCAGTGAGCTTTGTTTTTTTAGATGTTAATATTCAGAGAACCAATACAGGTTTTAAATCTAAGATTTACAGGAAAGGAACCTTTTCCAATACATACTTATATTACACTAGCTCCCACCCGGCACACCAAAAGAAGGCAATTGTTAAAGGACAGCTGGTGAGAGCAAGTAGAATGACCTTGGATGAGCATGATTTCAGACAAGAATGTGAATATATTGTAAATATGTTTAAGGAAAAGGGTTACCCAGGTGATATTTTACAAAATATTATTGAAGAAGTGGTCAAGGCAAGGACGACTAGATTTTCACCTATATTAGGAAATATTGAAAATACAGTAAATATTAACAAAAAACATCACCTGGGTAGGAAACAGTATCAGTCTGCCTTGACCATCACATATGACAGGGAGTTTTATTTGCTTAGAAATATTATTAATAAGGAATGGAATAAATTTGCTAGTCTAACTGATTTAAAATTGAATTTTGAAGAACCTCTCAGGTTAACATACAGAGAAGGTCATAATATTAAAATTATTATAGAAGGAGTCAACCATGGCCCACAAAAAAAACATAAAAAAGGGACAAGTAAGTGTGGTAGTTGTCCCTATTGTTGTAATGTGAAGGAAAGTGAAACTTTTTTTTTTAAAAGTAGAGGTAGATTTATTACATCAAATGGTTTTGCAAATTGTAACCCGAGTGGTTTAGTGTATATTGCAGTATGTGAAGCATGTGATTCCTTCTATATTGGTAAAACTGAGAGAAAATTAAATCAAAGGATATATGAAGACAATTGTGATATGAGGAAAGGAAATGTTAATAATGCCTTATACAAACACACATTAGTATGTGATTAGGTGAAATTCCAGTTCTTTGCTATAGAAGTGGTTCCTGTAGATCCTAGGGGAGGACCATGGGAAGCTTGTTTAGAATATAAAGAGTTATATTGGCAAATAATATTGGATGCCAGCAACTCCCCTGGTCTGAATGAAATGGTTTCCCTAAAACCTATTTTAAAATTAAGATCTGCAAAATTATAATAAAATGAATATATATATATTTGTGCACATCTATAAAATTTTAACAAGATTTGAACTTATGTTGAATGTTGAACAAACATCTACTATTTAACATGATTAGATATTCATTCTCTTTTAAAAAATTAATTGTACCTTTTGCTATTAATTTTATCAACTATCACCACAAGATGGTGCTATTGCACATGATTCTCATTCATTATAATTTAGGAGTTTTTATGCTGCGGTGGTGGTGCTGCGGTAGCGTTGTCGCCTCACAGTAAGACGTTGTCCTGTTCGATTCTTAGCTAAAGCGTCTTCTGTGTGGAGACATGCATGAATGGGTGTACCTTCGTTGAAGGTTGTGTGTCAGGGCTGGCAACTCGGTATGTAAAAATCTACTGCCAATCATTAGCGGACCGGAGTTCCGCTGTGGTGACCCCTAACTGGGAAAAGCTGAAAGATACAACTACAACATACAAACTTTTTAAGTTACACATACAATTTTAACATTTGTACATGTTATTTAACATAATTTATTTATAAGTTTTATTTATTAACAGTATATGTATTATTTATTGGTTGTGACTTTAGCAACACTTGAAATTTTATAGTTACAAGTTTGTCTTTATGCTGTTTGACATTACACATTTAATTAAGTGTAATTAATGGATGGATGACTTAATTGGATTAAATTAAATTACAAATGCATATATAGGGAGGAATTGATGTGGTTACTTCATTCTGATTAAGTTAGCTGACAAAAATGTATAAGACAACTGTAGCAGCATTATTTGTGTGAAGTCTACCTTCTGTGGGTTGTGCAATAAAAGTGTTTTGTACATTATAGCTGGAACAGCTGTGCCTTTTTTCATTTACTAGTATAATAAAATGTTTATCCCTGTCGTTTCTTATTTTCTCTAAGCATTATGTTTTAGAATTTTCTTTTCCTTTCTTTAACTCTTTTCCCTATGGAATTCGTTTTATTTCTTACTGTGCACCAATCTGCTTCTTCCTCACTTTTCAACATTCTTCCAATAACTATATATACCATATCCACAAATGATGACCCAATAGAATTATGGGGGTGTGAAATAAGCCCACCCCGGAACCTGTCATTTTACATATCCATAATGCGCATTGCACAAGTGGTTGCTAAACTGTTTATATCAATATGATGTGTGTTGTATATATTTCAATACACCTAAATATGTAACTGGTGAGAGTACAAAAAATGTCATATCTCCTATTACATAATCATATAAACATTTCTATAAGTATGCAACAATGGCTTATGGGTAATCTCATAGTAACTACATTATATCACCATGACATAGTACTGCTTTAGAGTGGTATGAGACCATAATGCCAGACTTGTGCTCACAGTTATTATCAAATCTCTATTGTATGAATGCATATGGTCATAATGTTCAGAAAACTACTTATTAGCAGATATTGGCTGTATGTATAACCATATATAAAAATATTGCTCTGTATTCTAACTGTCTGTAATTATCAAGTCATAAGTGAAAACCCCAGACATTTCTGTAACTCTGCTCACTTTGGTAATACATCCTGTTCATCTGCAAGACTTTTTTCTTTTTTTGTAACTCTGTGGGAGTTCTACAGGTTGTGATGACTTCTGAGGATGTGTGGCTCTCCTAAACCCTCTTCTCCATGATAACACAGTAATACAGCATCACCCAAATATATAACCACCACCATTCGAGGAACACAAGCTGGTATGGACTGGTGAAGACAAAGTTTGGGAGAAAAGTGAGACTGGAAACCAATATTGCAGCTCTCAGATAATGGTTGGACACAGTACTGGGAAAATCTAATGCCTGTAGGCTGGCATAATTCAGAAGGCCATTGTGAGCCATGAGCATTACTGCCTCCTATTACAGCCTTCATAGCGTATACACTCACCTAATCTAGCTACAGTTCACAACTTTGAGCTTCATTGAGCCTCACACCAGCATATCTGCATGCCTCCTCTGAAGAGGGAAGAATATACATAGCCTTATCATACCTCCCTTCTCCACCATTTGCTTGCACCACTAATTGCCTGGGTCATAATACAGGCATTATTCCTCAATGGCAAAAGAGATGGCTTACTCTGCAAGACCTACAGGTTGCAGCACATATTTTCAACTCTACAAGAGTTGGAAGACTTTGGATCTCTGTGCTATCAGTCCTCAAAATTCAGAAACAAAAGATTCAAAGATTCAAAGAAACTGTATTGTAATTTAGGAATACACAAGTGCAGCCTAAATGAAATTACAAATGTCAAGTCATGAGAGAAATGCACTGCAAATGACATAGATACAGAAGTATCAGAGAATAACATAAGAATGAAAATAACAACATTTATGACATGCAGGGGGTAATTCATATTGCATAATCACACTCAATACCCATTATCCAATGATAAATAATAAATAAATATCCACCACCAAATCCCTTCACCATTGAGATGGAGAATAAATAGAGACTAGTGAATAGCAGCTGTTTAGTTACTGTATTGCACTTGCTAACCTTAGACATAACTCAGTATAGACATCATATTGCATAATAGTAATACTGGCGGTAACTGCTCAGACCAACAGTATTAAATGAAAAAAAGAGGCTTTAATGTATCAGGTATCATGGTTGGTGTCTGAGTTGATAAGTCTCACAGCTGTAGGATACAAACTGTTCCTGAATCTGATAGTCCTACAGGAAGCTGCAGTACATCCATCCAGATTTAAGTTGTGAGAACCAGTTGTGGGTTGGATGGGTCAAATCAGCTAGTATTTTGTTCTTGCTCTTGCAGAGAAAAGCTTCTGAATTGAAGGGAAGTTTGTGCCGAAGATTTTCTCTGCCACCCTCATCACCCTCTGTAATTTCTTCTTCTTCTTCTCAGCAGCCGTGAACTTGCCAATCCATGCTATAAAGTTGCTAGTGAGGATGATCTAGATAGCGCCCCGGTAAAAAGTTTTGAAACAGACAGTGGGAGCCTGGACCTTTTGAGCTTTCTCAGGAGATGAAGCCTGTGTGGAGCCTTCTTGACTATATGGTTGGTATTAACAGTCCAAGAGAGGTCATCTGAGATGTGAAGGCCCAGGAACTTGGTTGTTTTGACTTTATCTACTACCTCCCCTTTGATCGTGAGTAGTTGGTGAACTGTTGCCTTTCTGCTGAAGTCCATAATCATTTTTTTTGTTCTTATTAACATCCAGGTCCAGATTGTTCCTGTCACACCAGGCAATCAAAGAGTTCACCTCATCCCTGTAGTTATGTTCATCCCTACCACTAATGAGACCCATAACTGTGGTATCATCAGCGAATTTTATAATATGGTTTGAGTTATGTTTTGCAGTACAGTCATGGGTGAGGGTGATGAATAGCAAGGGGCTCACCACACAACCTTTGGAAAACACAAGTATTCAGGACTTTGCATTGGGAGGTGTTGTTTCCAGCGCATGTCTATTGGGGGTCTACCAATCGGAAAGTCAAGAGTCCAGTTACATAAGTGCTTGTTTATCCCAAGTTTCACAAGCTTATCCATCAGCTGCATCTGTATTATAGTCCTGAACACAGAACTGAAGTTGATGTACAGCAGCCTTACATAGTTGTTCCTCCCTTCTAGGTGTTTTAGTGCAAGGTGTAGTGCGACTGGCATCGCATCTGCAGTTGATCAATTTGTCTGGTATGCAAACTGGGGCAGACCTGCAGATAGATGTTTCTTCACAATCCTTTCAAAGCACTTCATGACATTTGAGGTTAAGGCGACCAGTCTGAAGTCACTGAGGCAGGTAGAGTTGGGTTTCTTCAGAAGTGGGACAATACTTGCTTCCTTGAAATGCGAGGGAACTTTCTAAAAAGCAAGGGATGTGTTGAAGATGTCTGTCAGTACCAGACATAACTGATCAGCACACCTTGCCAGGTATGTTATTTGGTTCAGCAGCCTTCCTAGGATTCATCTTCTTAAGCTGAAGTCTCTTATCCTCAGAGTTCAGGGTCAGCACTTTCTCCTCTTTGTCAGTGTTTGTTTTACAAGGTTCGGTGATGTTCTTCTCCTCAAATCTGTAAAAGAAGGAGTTTAGTTCATTTAGGAATTCCAAGCTGTCAGCACATTGGTGTGTTTTGGTCCTATAAGTCATGAGCTGCTGTATCCCCTGCCAGAGGCTTCTCATGTCCCTCATGTCTTGTAAGCAGATCTGAATTGCACAATTGAACATTGCATGCTAATGAGGTACATTGCTGATAAATGATGATGAAGAACAAAATATGGCAGGCGATGTGTCATATAAGTTTTCAATATTCTGAGATGCCTACATATGTGGCACTACTGCTGAACAGAGAGATAGTGTAGCTGCCTTATACTAAGGTATGTGCACCACTGTTTATATCACATCTGTTGTGCTGTATCACCTTTTAGGTCTGTGATCAAACTATATATAACTATAATGTTTCTGCCATATGTTTGTATGTTTGTTGAAGCCGATGACTCGCATATAAGATACTACCTGTATATTATATTACCTACATTTCTGAGGTTTCCATTGGAAATGACTTTATGTAGATGGCAATTCTTCCACTGTAATGGTTGTTGGGGACTAGTTTTGTGGGCACTGATACATATTTTCCATCATACATTTGTTGTCCATAGTTATGTTGCACTACCTGTCCTCAATGTCCCGTGAAAGTATGTTTCATACCCATCACCCCATGAACAAGTCTTTCCATATTTCAGTGATTTTGTAGAAATAGGAATCACTGTAAGTTTAGAAAGATTTTATAATGGATAATTGCCAATGAGTTTGATGAAAAACACAGAACATCGAATAGACTATTTGTTGAATACCATGAATAACTACAAGTAAAACACTGTTGGAAACTCGTGGTGTTCTAGCTGGTGTGATTCTTAAACAATCTGGAAATATATCGCTGATTGATAAGTATATTTCTTGACATTTTAACCTTTCAGAGTTCTGCATTGTCTTAATTTTATTTATTTTATTTATTTATTTAAATTTGTTGACAGGGAGTGTCCGACTGGACGTAGGTCCATTTTCAGTGGAGGCCCAGGCAGAAAAGCTCCTGTTAAAATAAACAGACAGTAGTTACATTGGATTACATAGCGATTAACAATTTAACATAGCAATTACCTGCAACATATTTACAGATGAAGAACATAGTACATCAGTAGACAACTAGAATCTTCATCTGTGAAGTACATAACAGACATTAACAAATGTTACAATGAGAAGTTCCTGCTGTACAATAAATACTAGGCTTATGAGCATCTGAGCTTGCTATAATCAAGGTAGTTAGTGGAGTGGAAAGAAAGGTAGTGGTTGGATGGGGTGGGTGATATTAGAGTGGGAGTTGCAAGGGCATAGCCGGCATGTTTTTAGGTGCACTTTTAGTAAAGTTTTGAAGTGGGTGCATGATGGTACAGAGGTAATTGTGGGTGGAAGGGAGTTCCATAATTTGGCTATGGTGCAAGAGAATAGTGCTTCACCAGCAGAGTTATTGGCATTAGTGATCTGCAAGTGATTTTTGTCGCTGGATCTTAGTGGTCTGGTGGTGCGATAGGGTTGGAGTAGATTCTGGAGGGATGGGACATTTAGCGAATGGTTTACTAGTTTGTGGGCGAGTGAGAGTTGATACCACTGAAGGAGGTGAGGGAGTTCAAGCCAGCCCAATTCAACAAGTGAGAGACAGTGGTGACTATGGTAAGATGCCCCTGTGGCGAATTTGGCGATTTTGTTGTAGCAGGTCTCAAGCTTGTTTAGATCACATTGCCTTAAGTTGGTATATATTGGAGAGGCATAAAGTAGGGTGGAGATAAGGTGGGAATTTGCTATTGAAATCTTTGCGGCTTTGGTGAGAAATTACTTATTTCTGTATAATGCTCCTAGTTTTTGTGGACTTTTTTTATGGTCATGGATATGTGAATGTCACATTTTCGTTTATTGTCTATTTCCACTCCTAGCAATTTAGTGTGTTCAGTTGGGTATATAGTGGTGTTGTCTTTTGCTGTGATGTTAAAGTGAGAGTTGTTTTGAGTATGTTTGGTGGGTTGGAAGATGAGTAGTTTAGTTTTGTTTGGGTTGAGTATTAATTGGGCATCGGATAACCAAGTTTCAACAGAGGAAAAGGCTTCCTGTGTGACTTTTTGCAGTTTTGGTAAGGACTGGACTGAATTATTGTTTGCCTGACTGAATAATGATATATATTTTCTACCATTGTTTTATGTTTCTCATCTGTCCTGAAACTGCTTACCCCCTATTTCTGAGATGGAGTTTGCAAAACTGGTCTAACAGCTTTTGCGTTATCTGATTGCTTCAAGGGTTGCTGATTTAAAAATAGGTTCTGTTTGTAATTTCTTGCATGCACTGTTGGAAACTCCTGGTGTTCTAGCTAGTGTGATTCTCAAATAAATCTGGAAATATATTGCTGATTGATACTTATATTTCTTGGCAATTTAACCTTTCAGAGTTCTGCATTGTCTGAATTTTGCCTGACTGAATTATTGTTTGCCTTACTGAATAATTGCATGTATTTTCTGGCATTGTTTTATGTTTCGCAACTGTCCTGAAACTGCTTACCCCTATTTCTAAGGTGGAGTTTATAAAACTGGTCTACCAGCTTTTATGTTATCTGATTGCTTCAAGGCTTGCTGATTTAAAAATAGTTTCTGTTTGTAAATTCTTGCAGACTATGTTGGAAACTCCTGGTGCTCTAGCTGGTGTGATTCCCAAACAATCTGGTAGTCTATTGCTGATTGAAACATATATTTCTTGGCATTGTAACCTTTCCGAGTTCTGCATTGTCTTAATTTTGCCTGACTGAATTATTGTTTGCCTGACTAAATAATTGTATATATTTTCTGGCATTGTTTTATGTTTCTCATCTGTCCTGAAACTGCTTACCCCCTATTTCTGAGGAGGAGTTTACAAAACTGGTCTAACAGCTTTTGTGTTATCTGATTGCTTCAAGGCTTGCTGGTTTATAAATAGTTTCTGTTTGTAAATTTTTGCATACACTGTTGGAAACTCATGGTGATCTAGCTGGTGTGATTCTCAAACAATCTGGAAATATATTGCTAATTGATAAGTATATTTCATGGCATTTTAACCTTTCAGAGTTATGCATTGTCTTAATTTTGCCTGACTGAATTATTGTTTGGCTAACTGAATAATTTTATATATTTTCTGACATTGTTTTATGTTTTTCATTTGTCCTGAAATTGCTTACCCCCTATTTCTGAGGTGGAGTTTATAAAACTGGTCTAACAGCTTTTGTGTTATCTGATTGCTTTAAGGATTGCTGATTTAAAAATAGGTTTTGTTTGTAAATTCTTGCATACACTGTTGAAAACTCCTGGTGTTCTAGCTAGTGTGATTCTCAAAAAATCTTTAAATATATTGCTGTTTGATACTTATATTTCTTGGCAATTTAACCTTTCAGAGTTCTGCATTGTCTTAATTTTGCCTCACTGAATTATTGTTTGCCTGACTGAATAATTATATATATTTTCTGGCATTGTTTTATGTTTTTCATCTGTACTGAAACTGCTTAACCCCTGTTTCTGAGGTGGAGTTTATAAAACTGGTCTAACAGCTTTTGTGTTATCTGATTGTTTCAAGGCTTGCTGATTTAAAAATAGTTTCTGTCTGTAAATTCTTGCATGCACTGTTGGAAACTCCTGGTGTTCTAGTTGGTGTGATTCTCAAATAACCTGAAAATATATTGCTGATTGATAAGTATATTTCTTGGCATTTTAACCTTTCAAAGTTATGCATTGTCTTACTTCTGCCTGACTGAATTATTGTTTGCCTGACTGAATAATTTTATATATTTTCTGGCATTGTTTTATGTTTCTCATCTGTCCTGAAACTGCTTACCCCCTCTTTTTGAGGTAGAGTTTATAAAGCTGGTCTAACAGCTTTTGTGTTATCTGAAAGCTTCAATGCTTGCTGATTTAAAAATAATTTCTCTCTGTAAAGTCTTGCATACACTGCTGGAACTCCTGGTGTTCTAGCTAGTATGATTCTCAAACAATCTTGAAATATATCGCTGATTGATAAGAATATTTCTTGGCATTTTAACCTTTCAGAGTTCTACATTGTCTTAATTTTGCCTGACTGAAATATTGTTTGCCTTACTGAAAAATTGTATATATTTTCTGACATTGTTTTATGTTTCTCAACTGTCCTGAAATTGCTTACCCCTATTTCTAAGGTGGAATTTATAAAACTGGTCTACCAGCTTTCGTGTTAACTGATTGCTTCAAGGCTTGATGATTTAAAAATAGTTTCTGTTTGTAAATTCATGCATACAATGTTGGAAACTCCTGGTGTTCTAGCTGGTGTGATTCTCCAACAATCTGGAAGACTATTGCTGATTGAAACATAAATTTCTTGGCATTTTGACCTTTCAGAGTTCTGCATTGTCTTAATTTTGCCTGACTGAATTATTGTTTGCCTGACTGAATAATTTTATACATTTTCTGGCATCGTTTTATGTTTCTCATCTATGCTGAAACTGCTTACCCCCTATTTCTGAGGTGGAGTTTATAAAACTGGTCTAACAGCTTTTGTTTTGTCTGATTGCTTCAAAGCTTGCTGATTTAAAAATAGTTTATGTTTGTAAATGCTTGCCTACACTGTTGTAAACTCCTGGTG
Organism: Protopterus annectens; assembly: GCF_019279795.1. Classification (NCBI taxonomy): domain Eukaryota; kingdom Metazoa; phylum Chordata; order Ceratodontiformes; family Protopteridae; genus Protopterus; species Protopterus annectens. The sequence goes on from NC_056735.1 coordinate 1,395,178,426, forward strand.
TTCTAGCTGGTGTGAGTCTCAAACAATCTGGAAATATATTGCTAATTGATAAGTATATTTCATGGCATTTTAACCTTTCAGAGTTCTGTATTGTCTTAATTTTGCTTGACTTAATTATTGTTTGCCTGACTGAATAATTTTTTATATTTTCTGGCATTGTTTTATGTTTCTCATCTGTTCTAAAAGTGCTTACCCCCTATTTCTGAAGGTGAGTTTACTAAACTGGCCTAACAGCTTTTGTGTTATCTGATTGCTTCAAGGCTTGCTGATTTAAAAATAGTTTCTGTTTGTAAATTCTTGCATACACTGTTGGAAACACATGGTGATCTAGCTGGTGTGATCCTCAATCAATCTGGAAATATATTGCTGATTGATAAATATATTTCTTGGCATTTTAACCTTTCAGAATTCTGAATTGTCTTAATTTTGCCTGGCTGAATTATTGTTTGCCTGACTGAATAACTGTATATATATATATATATTTCTGGCATTGTTTTATGTTTCTCATCTGTCCTGAAACTGCTTACCTCCTATTTCTGAGATGGAATTTATAAAATTGGTCTAACAGCTTTTGTGTTATCTGATTGCTTCAAAGCTTGCTGATTTAAAATAGTTTCTGTCTGTAAATTCTTGCATACACTGTTGGAAACTCCTGATGATCTAGCTGATGTGATTATCAAACAATCAGGAAATATATTGCTGATTGATACTTATATTTCTTGGCAGTTTCACCTTTTACAGATCTGCATTGTCTTAATTCTGCCTGACTGAATTATTGTTTGCCTGACTGAGTAATTTTATATATTTTCTGGCATTGTTTCATGTTTCTCATCTGCCCTGAAACTGCTTACCCCCTATTTCTGAGGTGGAGTTTACAAAACTGGTCTAAGGGCTTTTGTGTTATCTGATTGCTTCAAGGCTTACTGGTTTAAAAATTATTTCTGTTTGTAAATTCTTGCATACACTGTTGGAAACTCATGGTGATTTAGCTGGTGTGATTCTCAAACAATCTGGAAATATATTGCTATTTGATAAGTATATTTCATGGCATTTTAACCTTTCAGAGTTCTGCATTTTGCCTGGCTGAATTATTGTTTGGCTGACTGAATAATTTTATATATTTTCTGGCATTGTTCTAAGTTTCTAATCTGTCCTGAAATTGCTTACCCCCTATTTCTGAGGTGGAGTTTATAAAACTGGTCTAACAGCTTTTCTGTTATCTGATTGCTTCAAGGTTTGCTGATTTAAAAATAGTTTCTGTTTGTAAATTCTTGCATACTGTTAGAAACTCCTGGTGTTCTCGCTGGTGTGATTCTCAGACAATCTGGAAATATATTGCTGATTGATAAATATATGTCTTGGCATTTTAACCTTTCAGAGTTATGCATTGTCTTAGTTTTGCCTGACTGAATTATTGTTTGCTTGACTGAATAATTTTATATATTTTCTGGCATTGTTTTATTTTTCTCATCTGTCCTGAAACTGTTTTTCCCCCTCCCTCCCACCGTATTCTTGTAGAGTTGTTATAGTTGGTGGCTTTGCAGTTGCCCGCCCCTATTGTAAATTTGATCTGGGATACCCCTCCCATTCTTTTGTTCACTCTACTTAATACAGAGAGAACATTTGAGAAGGCCAACCCACTTAAGTTCTTAACCTCTGCTCCTCCTTCCTCTCTCCTTGCACTTTACTAAAAAAAAATGGTACTTTATTTTGCTTTTGCCTCTTCTTAAAAGTACTGAATTGTATCTATATTGCTGCATTTATTACTGTTTGGTAGTAGCCTGATTAAATTGTAACTGTTATTCTCAGCCTTTTGGTTTAAGCACTTGGGTTTCAGACCAGTTGTTTTACATTAGGAAGGTTTGTGGTCTGCACTGTTGTGGTAGGACAGGTAGCTTACATCCTTCTAAATTGGGAATTGCTGATTGAAGGTACAGTGTCTGTTATTCTAAAAGTGTATTAGTTCTGGTTTAAGCACTTGAGCTTCCAGTCAGTTATTTTACATTAAGAAGGTTTGTGGTCTACACTCTTGTGGGAGGAGAGGTTAGATTCTGGCCTTCTGAGCTGGGAATTTCTGGTTAAAAGATTATTGTGACTGCTTATTTGAACTGTTTCTTTCTGAAATTGGTATGCCTTTTTGCTGTAGCATAAACTAGATTCAGGAATGCTGAATCTTGCTTTGTTTGTATAACTTGAGCACTAATCCTGGCCATCTTTTTTGGAGAAGGTTCACCTGAAGCCTAGTGGCAGCAGTGTGCAGTTAGAACTTGTCTGATTGAAGACTGCTGGACCAGGGCTCAGTTTTGAGCTTTTTCACTGGTTAATTGGGTAATTTATTTAAATCAGTTTACTCGTTTTCTATTGTTATTAAAAAAAAAAATGCACTTTATTCATCTGCTTTTACTGTATTTTCGTTTCTTCCTACTTTACTGCATTTATTCTGCTGCATTTATTACTGCTTGTTAGTAGCCTGATTAAATTGTAACTGTTATTTTAAGCCTTTGGTTGAAGCATTTTTTTAGCTTTTTATTGGTTAATTTGTTTAAATCAGTTCTTTCATTTGCTACTGTTATATTAAAAAAAATGCACTTTATGCATCGCCGCTTAGCAAGGGTTAAACTATTCCTGGCGTCATAAAGTCTGCTCTTCAAATTTTCCCTTAGAACTAGCCAATTTTTTAGTTTTAGCACTCAAATCTGTTTATTGGAGCTCAGCACTTGTTCAGAACTTGTTGTAAGCACTAAATAAGCTACAAATTACTATAGTACTCATCTTTCCTCACTTGTCTAGAGGAAACAGTTTTTAGTACTTAATAAATAAGCACCTATCCAGGCATGTCTAAGGGTCAGCTCCCGGTGTTTTCTCATGTCTACCTGATGAATCTGGGTGTCTTGGGGCAATGCAACAATTGCCTCATGTACACAGACAACCCTCTCCTTCTACCAACCAACACTACAACCTATGAGTGATGCATTTATATCGCCAACCTGGAAGCAAAGCTCTCTTCACCCTTGCACCACACCACACTCATCACATAATCCCTCAAAACCTACACGACCAAAACACACACATAGCAAGACAAAACACACACCTACATTCACAGAGGCTCTCAATAAAAATCTGCTCAAGAAACAGAGACCTCCAAAGCAGAAATGCATGCAACCTCCACAACCCAAATGACACATAGCCCACAAACTCAGTGTGCCACTCAACCACAGCCCATAAGGCATAATAACGCACCCAACACTCTAGTCATAGGTGACTCTATAGTCAGGCACACTGATGTTCCACTCACCAGGCTAACCAAGGAGAAAGTCACTGTCAGCTGCCTGTCAGGTGCCAGGATCCACCACGTAACTCACATACTCAGGTCACTCCACAACAAGTACAAATATGACTCTGTCTATGTCCATGTTGGTTTGAATGGCCTGAGACATACCTCCCTGGACTACATGAAAAGGGACATGGAGGAGCTCTCCGATCTTGTTGCCCAGGCAGGTATGACCCTAGCCCTGAGTATCATCCTGCCATCACCCAGAATGATATCACAGTACAAGGACAAAATGATTGACTTCAACAATTGGCTAAGCTTCTGGTGTCATTCTAAGGGGATCTAGTATCTGTCTGCCTGGGATGATATGATCGACAGACCATGATGCATTGCCAGAGATGGCCTGCACCTGTCACCCTTGGGATTCCGGATACTGGCTAAGACTCTTACCACCTCTATAGTGCCTTTTTTTAGGCAAGGTTCAAATGACAAATTCACCACCGTAACATGTACAGGCAAGCAAAATCTGAGGGTAATGCTACTCAATGCAGTCTAAACATCAAAATGCGTTCACTCAAGGCACTCCTTAAAATGGAGAACATCAATATCTGTGCAGTACCAGGCTATAATTCATACCACACCTTTCGGCCACCTAACCTGGAACGAAACACTAAAGGTGGAGGCGTGTCCATATTCATTATGGATATCCACGCCTCCAGGCTAGTTGCTCAGCATAATACATCTGAGATTATCCAAGTGCAACTAACTCTGGGCAAGATAGCAATCCAAATTGTAACTTGCTACAAATCCCCCACCATGCCCCAGGATTCCCACTCCTCATTTCTTGATACACTGGAAAATATTAGGTACAACCTAACACCCTAATAATGGGTAATTTGAACTACCCCACCATTAACTACTAAAACTACTCATGTACCAACTCTTTTGCTCAATGTTTTCTGGAATTCATAAATTCCAATGCCTTGGATCAACTTATTCACACCCTCCACCCGGGGCAGGAATATCCTAGACCTGGTCATTACCAACATGGATGACTGGTGTTCCACACCAAAGGTTAATTCCTCATTGGTCAGATCCGACCACAAGCTAATCAGCCTGGACATCCACATCCTTTCCCCTACCCCCCATTAGGGAAACCACCGTAAAAAATTAAGACAGAAATGGCAAACTTCACGACACCCACTCAGATGGACAATAGAGCTATGACTGCTGAATCCTACACAAATGCACTTTATAAACAGTTACACGAGTGCCTGGATCGTACTATCCTTAACAGAACCAAGATGCTATCCTCCAAGAAAAGGAAGCCAATCTGGTGGTCCCCTGCCATAAACAAACTCTACAACAGAAGAAAGAAACTGTTGCAAAAAGGAGTAAAATCCCATGACTGGAAGAGCTCCCTGGTCAGCTTAAGTAAGAAGCTGAGATCCCTCATAAAATCCTCCAAAGCTAGTTATGAAAACAAAATTGCCACTGATTCTAAAGACAACCACAAAGCATTCTATAGCTATGTCAAGAATCTCAATGGCAACACTCAGATTTGCTCTGAGTTACAGCACAATGGCACTAAATATACAGAACCAACTGATATCATCAACATCCTGGCAGATAGGTTCAGTGCTAACATTACCCCCCCCACACCCCTAGGGCCCATCTGTATACCAAAAGAATGCAAAGTTCCTGTAATCATGGCTGCACTTTCCAAAGCAAAGAACACAGCATCCATGGGACCTGACAACATCACAGGCTGCGTTCTACATGAACTACAGAATGAACTGGCACCCAACCTAAGCACCATGTTCAGTCATAGCCTCACCTCAAGCTTTGTGCCCAATGAATGGTGCACAGTGACGGTTATCCCACTCTACAAAGGGGGAGCCACCATGGACCCCGGGAACTACCACCCCATTAGCCTAACAAACCTGGTCTGCAAGGCCATGGAACGTATTATCATGAAACTTGTAAACAAAGACATTGGTAATCTCCAAACTCCGGAATCCACCGAGTTTGGGTTTGTAAAAGGCAGATCATGTCTCCTAACCCTGATTGACTTCTTTGAAGCAGTCACCAAAGCCGTAGATGAGGGTAAGGTGGTTCACACAACCTATCTAGATCTCGCCAAGGCTTTTGACACCATCCCCCACTCTAGAATTATAGATAAACTCACTAAACTAGGTATAAATCCATATGTCACAAGATGGGTTGCCAACTGGCTCACTGGCAGAACCCACACTGTGAAAGTAGCAGACACCAAATCCGACTTCAGACCAGTGACAAGTGGAGTACCACAGGATTCAGTCCTGGGTCCTGTCCTGTTTGGTATCTACTTTTCTGAAGTACTGGCTAACACAGAAGGTCTTTGGCTAATGAAGTTCGCAGATGACTGCAAACTAGGAGCCATAACTGAAACTCCTAATGATGTGGACATCCTACTAAAGGGCCTCACTGAGAGAGATGCCTGGTGTCAAAGCCATGGCTTCAAGCTCAGTGCCAAAAAATGCATTGTCATCCCCTTTGGTAAAAACTCTGTACCCATAAGCTACCACATATGTGGTAGTTTACATAACACCAATAGTGTGATAAGACACCTTGGGACACAGGTGGACAGTAGTCTCTCCTTTGATAATCACATTGCCACAGTAGTCAGGAAATCCTTCTATGTGGCACACCTCATCACAAAAGGTTTCTCATCCAGGAAAAAAGAGGTCATTGTTCCCCTCTACTTGTCATTCATTAGACCCATTATAGAGTACAACGCCCCTTTTGGTATGTACCTCACAAGACATCTGCAACAACTGGAAAGGTTGCAGAAATACCTCACAAAGAGGATTACTGGCCTCAAACAGATGCCCTATGCAGACCATCTAAAAAAACTCCAGCTTTACTCCATCGCATATCACCTACTCAGAGGAGATCTCTGCCTAACATACAAAGCTATGTCAAACTCAGAGCTGTTGGACAAGCTCCACTTAAAGAAATCCCAATCCCTCCGAGCTACACGCTCTAGTGACCTAAACCTTGTCACCACAATAAACAGAACATGCTCTGGAACAAATTACCTATCTATATCAAACAAAGCTCCTCATTAGCACTCTTCAAGAAAAAGCTTGATGATTGGATGGGAAATAGGAAATTCACCCTGGGGGTTCACCTCTGTGGCTCTGCTCGACAGGGACACAGGAAAATAATTTTCTTGGGTGGCGAAAGCCATGGAACCTTTTTGGTTAGTCTTCTATAGTACCTAGGCCCGATAGCCTAGTACCTACCAATAAATATATGAACCTATGTATACCAATAGATTATGTTTGTGATTACAAAAAAAAAAAAAAACATTTACACCCCCACACCCCCCCACACACACACACACACACACACACACACACACACTCACACACACACACACAGATGTGGGAGCTCTGATTCCCCCCTTCAGAAATTAATTACACTCAATCCCAGGTTGGACAAACACAAAGAAAAGGAAGAGTACAGGTTGAAATTATTAACTTTGATCATTACATAATTCAACCAACTGTACCACCAACAAAAAAAACTCCATAGTTTCAGCACATGATAAAATGTGTGCATCAATAACTCATTTAGCAAATGTATGTATATATTTGACATTTGATTACTAGGAAAAGTCCAAATGGATTTAAATCCTATTTTCAGTATATGCTATAGATCAAAATACAGTTTCATTACATATAGTACGACTAGTAGAGGACATCACAAAGAAATCACAAAGAATTTATACAAATGGGACCAAAGAGCTTATTATCAGTTGAGTCAGGCTAACAAATTATGTGACATATATATATATATATATATATATATCTTTATATATATATATATATATATATATATATATATATATATATATATATATATACACATTAGGAATATGAAGCAAATATGTAGAAGTAAAGAGTAAAAGAAGCTGCAAGGAGATTCAAGAGCCATAAAATTAGATGTAAGAAAAAGTGTTATAGCCTAAATAAGATCTACAGGAAGTAGGAGAAAGTAAATCAGAGGAGAGGTAAGAGTAGAATCAGAGTAGTAGGAATGAAAGCAGATATAAATTAAAATGAGAAGAAGAGAGTGATGGCAGAGAGAGAAGAGACAGAGTGTAGAAGAAAGACACAGGAAAAGAGATCTGTAGGTCACTATTAGCCTGGAGAAAGGCAGGTCAAAGCCTGATGTTGAGAAGGTATTCTTTTAAGGTACATTTGAATATTTGACTAGTAGATAGTGATCTGATGTGTAAAGGAATTTTGTTTCAGGCTTGGGCTACTGTGTTGGAGTATAAACGTTGTTCTATCTTTGTACTTTTTTATGCTTGTGGATTTCAAGAAGCTGGTTTTCAGATGAGTGAAGTGGATGATTATGAAGATACTGTATGAGAGTTTTATTGATGGATGGACAGTGGTATGGGTTATATATCAATCTGTGAGCCAGAAGAAAATGGGTATACCTGAGGTAATGGGACAACTCAAGCCACCTTAATGATTTAAGAGCAATGTAATGATGAGATTTATATGACATATTGGTTGATAATCTGGCTACCTTGTTATAGCATTGTTCTAGCTTTGTGGTAAGTGCAATTTGAATATTGTTAAGAATTGGATAGGCATACAGTACATAAGGGAAAAAGTATGTATTTGCACGCATGACTGTGGAAGAGATGGTAAGGAATTTGTTTGACCTCTAGACCGCACTGAGTTTCTGATGTGTTTTTATGCAATTATGAATGTACAAATCAAATTTCAGTTGATTATCTATTGTGACACCTAGTAACTTGGTTTATGATACAATCTCTATTTCAGAATGGTTGACAGAAGATATTTTGAAGGTGTTTTTGAGAGGTATTAGACATTTTTGTAGAAAAAGTAGTAGGTTTTAGATTTAGGAAAATTTCATTTTTGCAATGGTAATTTTGTGATGGAATTCCAGACCTTTTGAGTATTGAACTGTAAGTGGGTAAGGGTATGTGATGATTACATGAGGGTGGAATCATCATCAAATTTGATGAGAGAAGCCTGTTGGGAGGATGTATATAAGTCATTAGTAAATATGTTAAACAGGCCAGGAATAGAACCTTATGGAGCACCAGTATTTCCTGGAAGAAATGAGGAGCATACAGTGAGCCATTTGACAGATTGTTGTTAGCTAGAAAGATAACTAGAGATCCAGCTGTGTTGCATTAGACAGACCAAATGCAGTCATTTTAGAAAGCAATTTGGAATGAGAAACATCCTAAGGCTTTTGAGATATTTAGAAACAGGAGAGAGACCAGGTTGTTATTATCTCAAGATTTGATGTTGTTGTCCATGAAAGAAACCAGGTCAATTGCTGTACTGTGGTAGGGCAGAAAGTCCTGTTAGGTAGAGGTTAATAGATTGTCTTGGAGAAGGTGTTATAAGATTTGTTGACAGACTCATTTTTTTCTAATATTTTTGAGAGGGGGGGGGGATAATATAGCAATAGACCTAAAGCTTGATAAATCAGTAGATTTACCACATTTATGAAGTGGGTCGATATGAAATTTTTTTCCAGAGAAATGGAACTTATGATTCTAAAATCTATTGATTAATTAAGATGGAGACTGGATAAGCAATATATGATGCAGCACATTTTAGATATTCTGTAGGCAGATTGTCAGTGGAGGGTGAACAGAGCTTATGTTTGCTGAGCTGATGTTTTATGAGTGGTAGAGACAGATTTATAATGAGAAAAGTGAATTGTATGAAGTGGGGACCTTGTCAGGGCTATTGTGAGTTTGTAAGGAGTTCTGGGTCAAGGAAGCAACAGAGTTTATGAAATGGGAGTTAAAAGCATTTGCAGTTTGCATGGGAGAGCTGTCAGGGTAGGAGTTGGGGGTAATAGGTGTTTCAGTGTGTAAGTTTTGATTAACCAAAGTCCAAAATCTTTTGGGGTTGTTTCTTTGGTTTATTTGTGGATTTAAGTAATACAGCTTTTTGTCAGTGGTGACTTGAGTTTTTCTCACACTGCAAAGATTCCTATAGGTTCGTTGGTGAGCAGGAGATTTGGTTCTTTGACAAATCACCAAACTTTGTCACTCGTGCATTATTGTTCTGTTCGTGTAGGATAGCCAGAAAGTATGGGTAGATTTAAATCTTTTTTTTCCTGATTAAGGCAAGTATTGACAAATGGTGAGTTAAATGTTGGGGTAGCATCATCTAGAGGTAAGGTGTAAAGAGAGGACCAGTTAAAAATGTTAAGGATATTGTTGAAAACATCAGGTTTAAAATCAGTAAGGTTATGACATTGCTTAAGAATCTGAACTTTGGTATGATGGTATATTAATCTCTGGACATAATTGAGATGTTGTTCAATGAGGAAGTCTGGGAGGGTTGTATTGGTTCTGTATATATTAGGATTTGAAACAAGGATCCAATCAAGAATGGGGATAGTGTTAGTTGATTTGTTGAGGTGAGTGGGGAAGGTTATAAGTTGTATAAATGTGTATAGGTTGATATTATTGGTGGGATAATCTGATGTATGGTCCTCCTGTCAATATGGACATCATCAAGGATTATTGTTTCATAAGATAAAGAATTTGATATCCATTGTAGGATATCTTCTGGGATAGGAGTGTTTTACCTGGAGCTGTACAGAGCAATGATTCCATTTTTTTTAAGTTTAAGGTTCAAAATTAGAATCTTTGCAGAAATAAATTTTGGTAATGCAATAGATGAAGGGGAGAGAGCAAGGTGATTAAAAAAAAGAATGGTAACAGCACCCACTTTTTATTTAATCTGTCAGATGTATGATATTATAGCCTGGAGTAAGAATTTCTGAGTCTTTACTGTATTTTTTAAACCATGTTTTTATTAGGATTACTATATTAGAGGAGTAATGAGAGATCCTGGAGTAGGATTCAGTTACTTTTTTACTAGCCTTTGAGTGTTGATTTAGACTATTTTTAGATATTTTGTGGATGCTGATGTAGGAGAGGAGATGGTGGATGGTACAGAAGAGGTGGCTGGCTCTGTATTAGGGTGGATATTACCACAGGTGATAATATTTTGGAAGTGTAAGTAAAGGACAAATTAATATCGGGGTGATATATTTAAGTCTGGAAGAGTAGACAGTGTAGAAAACAGGTTTATATTTATAGAGGAGATACGGTGATATACTGAATAAGTTTGATGAAACTTTGTCAGTATAAATTTGGCCAATGATGTGTGTGGGGTAGGAAAGAGTTGAAGATTTATGTACTGGTAATAATGATGTTACGTAACATCGTAAGGTATGACAGTAGAGGGAGTATTGTGATGGAGAAGTAAATAAGCAGCATGTTTTAATGAAGGTAATTAATACTGTGAGTACTTATTTTAAGTGACTAATGATGAAAGGTGGAAAATATGGAAAGTGATGATAGAAAGATTACATGGAAAGTAGGAAGTGATAAAGTAAGATGAGTTGTGAAGTAAAGGATGTGATGTAGAAGGAAAAGATGGTTATAGATTTAGAAAGGTTGTACAGGCAGGAGGATGAGGGGTTAAGATTTGTGTAGGAGGGTCATTAGTAAGTATAAATTTATTTGAAGTGGGAGTAGTGAGCCAGAGCAAAGTGAGGGTGGATGAAGTGGGATGTATCAGCTGAATGTCTCCTTATTTCTCTTAGTTTTAAGTAAATTTGAAAAAAAAAATCAATCTATGAAGTACTGCTGAGATCAGTTAGGTACGCTGTGAATATTTTTATTGAAAGCAGTCATTAATTGAGGGAAACACGCTTTGTAGATTGCACTAAAAGGGTTTCTTTATTTATTACAGTTCTAATGGTGAATTTATTGCTTTATTTCAGGTTAGAGGATACAATTTATAATATTGACCAATATCTGTTATTTGGGAAATCAACTACATTCATATGCTACAAATGGGGAGGGGGAGAGGAAACAATCTTTTCATACAGTGAGGAAAATAAATGATTAAAGTTTAGCCAAAAGGGTGTATACTTCCTGAGTTTCTTATTATCTATTCTTTTTTGGGAGGTTCTTTTTATGATACTTGCCTTTTATTTAGGGAGATTTCTCCTAACATACAGAAGAGTAAGAATACTTAGTGACTATGTCCCTTTCCAGAATGCATACCTCTCTCAAAGAAATTAAAAGGAGGGAAATGGCATGTCTAAAGGTATGGCTGTATAACTGACATGCATACATACAAGAGTCATAAAAAGGAATAACATGCAAAACACACAAGACTATTTTGTCCTTGATAAGATTCTGGCAAAGATGTCCCTCTGGTGCAGATGTGATTATACAACTGTCTATTTTCTCATATAGATGATGGCACATTGGGATATACAGAAAAGACTGACTGAAGATCAGGACGGGTACTCGTCAGTGCCTAGGAGAGTAAAATAAAGTCAAAGAGATTATTTTAAGAGAGAGAGAGAGAGAATGAAGTATATAGCTAAAAAGTAAAGCAGAACGGGAAATGCAATGGCTTAGATATGCCAGTCTCCTCTATACACCTACTAAAGGCAGCTCTGTTTCCCATATATGCTGATAAATACATCAAAAACTAAGCATATGAGATTTGGGATACATAAATTGAAAGGTGAATATTTAATACAGAACACAGTGATTGAAACTGTAGATTCATTTAAGGACCTGGGTATATGGGTTGATCCAGCTTTGTGTCTTTGTAATCATATCAGTATATTAGAGGGTCAGCCCAGGTTGGAAGATTTGGTGACAAAGCCAGAGAGGCAAGATACATTGGTTTGTACATGTGCTGAGGAGGGATGCAGAGTATATTGGGAAAAAGATGCTAAGGATGAAGCTGCCAGGTAACAGGAAAAGAGGAAGGCCTAAGATAAGGTTTATGGATGTGGTGAGAGAGGACATGCAGTTGGTTGGTGTGACAGAGCAAGATGCAGGGGACAGGAAGAAATGGAAACAGATAATCTGCTGTGGCAACCCCTAACAGGAGTAGCCGAAAGAAGAAGAAGAAAAAGAAGATCAACCAATTGGTTAATGATAGTTATAGAACTATAGGTTCTATAAAAAAAGATTTATAAAGCCTAACTTGAGTAGGGAATAACAATATGGAGACCTTATAAGAAAACAAGCATGTGTAAACTGGAAAGAATACAGCCGAAATATACCATGGGTATCCATGGATGTGAAAATCTTATTCAGGTATATAGGGCATTTAGAGGCAACTATCTGTGGGAATGTGTGGGATTATCAAAAAGTAGTGGAGAATCATCAGAGAACCTATGTAGGAGAGCCTACATGAATGAGAAGTATACTAACTGGTTCTGTGAGAGAGCAGCTGTTGCATGGAACAGACTATGAAATTACATTAAAACAAGTATTGGTTTAGATATTTTAAGAATAGCTTGGACGTTTATTATGGGAACAAGTGCTTTGGTATATTGGCAGGCTACAAGGGCATTAATGCTCGTGCCCGAAATATTTGTATGCATGTATATATGTATGTATAGTTCTAACACCAAGAACTAATTATTCATCAAGGAGTAGATGGACAGGCCTGACATTATTACAATAACAAAATAGCATTACAGACCACAGAAATATTTTTATAATTGCCTAGCAAGTCATAATATTTACATGCAGCACAATATTAGCATACATAAACATATATAAATTATACATGGCATTAGTAGTTTTGGAGCTTTCATTTAAATTCCTTTTGTGAGTGTTTATTGTTTCATGCACAGTGCACCTGGTGCATTTATGGATAATTTTTGTATTTAGGATTTTTTTATATTGAATGCTGAGCACCACTTTGCTGTTATTCTGATATTGTAAGCTTAAGTTTTTTCTCCATCTCTAATGACTTCTCCCTCCAATCTGTCACCCTTTGTGGCTGTCATTTGTAAAAACTCTGATGATACAGCTTGATTGTAACCCATGGTTGAGCAAGTTTTTCTGATGATATTATGTAGGTGTCAGAACAACCATCTACCAGCCAGGATAAACTTACTTCAGCAGTTTAAGAAAAAAATAAAAAAGTACATTGATAATGCTGCCTAAAGTCACTTAAAAATTACCTATGTCAGAAGATAGCATCATATGGTTTATATGTCTATGTTGACACAGGGCATTGGGAGCAACATTCCTTCGTTCTTGAAAAAATGGAGAGCTATACAAAATACAGCATCAATCATGTTTGCAGACTATTTTGTACAATTTATGAGGAACTGCTACTACAGTTAATGGAAGAAGTTTCCAATGTCTCAACCCAGTTAAACTTTTTTATGCCAATTATTTATTCCCAAGCTTATAGGATAATTACATTAAGGTCTTTCAAGATTTAGGTAAAGTACTTGAAATTATAAAGTTAAGGAAATATAGGAGATGCAGGCAACTATCACAATTATGTCGTATTTACTTGCAAATAAACTTGTTTATTTTGTTGTGTTACTACTTCTTAGACTGTTTAACAATAAATAAATAAATAAAATAGCAGAAACACAAATGGAAAATGTGACCAGGTTTGATAAAAAAGAGTTTTGATTTAACAAGGCTATTGTCCAATACAGACACTAAACAGGATTTGGTTGTGAATTTAAGGAATGTTGCTTTATCTACAGATTGTGTCTTTGTGTTAAAGAAAGGATTATCTTTTGCAACTTCACAGTTATAAACTGTTTGGGATATTAAAGCTTTTCTAGGGTGTTGAATCTAAAAAATGGTTTATGAGCACCCTAACAGTGAACATGTTGATGAAGCTATCTCATTTCAGAGATTTGACATCCAGGTCTATTATCACCTTACAGTAAAACTATTTGAAAAACTAGAGGTTCAAAAACTTGCTGAAAGTGAAGACTACATTTTTAATATATTTAGGTATAACTGAACAAAAGCAGAGAGAAAGCCACTTTTATAATTAAATAAGAGCAAGGATTAGTAATTACTAATGCTGAAAAGGGGATGATGTTGTGATATGGTGAGTAAGGAATATGAAATAAAAGCTTACTTCTAGCTCTCAAGCAAACTTTTCTATCACAAATTAGCAGCTGTCTTTAAGAAACTGTTTAACTTTAGCAGTAGAAAGTGGTTTTATTTCTAACATAGGTTCATAGGTTGGTACTAGGCTATTGGCTCTAGGGCCTACACAAGCCTAGCCATAACAATTCCTTGGCTGTTTCTTCCCACAATATTTACTTCCCTGGACCCATGTCTTGCAGGGCGACTGACATGATCCCCGGGATGAATTTCCTATCTCCCATCCAATCATCAAGGTTCCTTTTGAAGACGACCAAAGAGGCACTCTGCTTGACATGTATGGGCCATTTATTCTAGAGTCTGGGGAGTCTCTGGGTCAGGAACCTATCCCTCCAGCATATATTGTTCATTGTGATGACAAGGTTTAGATCCCTGGAGCATGTGGCTCCAAGGGATTGGGATTTCTTTAAGTGCAGCATGTCCAGCAGCTCTGGGTTTGACATGGCCTTGTGTGTTAAGCAGAGATTGCCTCTGAGTAGACGATATGCGACAGAGTATAGCTGGACTTTATTTAGATGGTCAGCATAGGGCATCTGCTTTAGGCCTGTGATTCTTTTAGTGAGGTATTTCTGCGGCCTTTCCAGTTTTTGCAGATATCTTGAGAGATACATACCAAACGGGGTGTTGTATTCTATAATGAGTCTAATGAGGGATGAGTACAGTGGGACAATGACCTCCTTTTTCCTGAATTAAAAGCCCTTAGTGATGAGGTGTGCCACATAAAAGGATTTCCTGACTGTTTTGGCAATGTGGTTATCAAAGGGCAGACCACTGCCCACTTGTGTCCCTAAGTCTCTTATCATACTTTCAGTGTTTAGTGTACTGCCACCTATGTGGTAATTCACAGGTACATGTTTTTTTCCAAAAGGGGATAACTATACATTTATTGGCATTGAGCTTGAGCCCAATGTTTTTAACAGAGCTAAAAACAGGCTTATCTGTCTCAGACCCTAGACTGCAGGTATTTTATCTACTTTAAAAAAGTCAGAAGCAGATCTTCTCTCCACCTAGTCAAACTGCTGTTTATGGTAGAGAGTCATTGATGGAACCCTTCTTCTAGTTTTAGGAATATTACTTCAAAGTCTTATTTTTACATATTAGAAATAAAGAAACAACACATTTTGTTAATATTATGGACAATGTTATTATTTATTAATCATATTATCTTTGTACTCTAAATCTAAAACATTATGTAGCAGTATCCCACATAATTAAGGTGATTAGAGTTACAAAATATTTCCTAGACGTATTAAGGTTATGTATT
Organism: Protopterus annectens; assembly: GCF_019279795.1. NCBI lineage: Eukaryota > Metazoa > Chordata > Ceratodontiformes > Protopteridae > Protopterus > Protopterus annectens. The sequence goes on from NC_056735.1 coordinate 1,395,193,987, forward strand.
TATAAATATGACAATTTTTGATTGGATTATTAGAAAATGTTCAATCTAAAATGTATTTTACTTCCCAAAAGATTGTTTATTTACATGTCAGCGATATAACTATGGTACCTATATTTTCCCTTATTTATACTAACATCTTTATGTTTATTTATTTATTTATTTAACATTTGTTTACTGGGATAGTCTGATTGGGTCAGAGCCCATTTTCATCAGGGCCCAGGGAGAAAAGCTGCAGAGGCAATTAAATTAAATAGATTACAAAAATTACATTGACTAGAATATGACATAAAATACATATCGGTAGTTAAGACAGATAAGTAAACAAACAATAGTTTAAACAGTGTAGCAGTACTGAACACAAGCATCAGAACAGTGTGTATCAAATTTCACAAATGTACAAAGCCTAATTAAAGTAATACTGCAGATTGAAATAGAAGTAAGGTGTAAAGAGAAGAAAAAATACCCACAGGACAAGTGAACTTAGCAAGAAGGCCATGAACTAGAGGAAGAATAAGAGGGGAATGTTATTGTAGTGAGATTATCTAGTAAATCAAGTAGAAGAAGGATGAAAGGTGAGAGGAAAGGAAAATACAGACGAAGAAGAAAGGATGATGGGGAAGAGGGAAAGAAATTAAGGTAAAGATATGTTAATAGGTGAGAAATAAAGAGAGTTAATATGTACTAGTTGGAGGGTAGTAAGCGAAGAGAAGTTAAATATTTAAATTAATTGTGATGGGGGGTGGGATGAGAGGTTAATTAAAAAAATAAGTTTAGTTAGATATGATGGACATAGACGTAAAGTAGGTTGGTAAGCTACTGAACAAGGGAATAAGATTTAGCCAGGACTAGAGCATGGGGAAAGCCAGTTATTACTGAGGATAACCTCAACTAGCTTTTTAAAGTGAGTTGGGTCAGCAGTAGTTATGATAGGCTGAGGGATAGTATTCCATATTTTGGAGACGTAATTCGAGTAACAAGAGTCTGTGGAGCTACTGCTGGATTTGGAGACCTGTAGTAGAGATTTATTTAAGGATTCGAGGACTCTAGTGTTGGTTTAGGGTTGGAGCAAAAGTTGAAGAGTAGGAGGTTTATCAGGTTGGTGTACCAGCGTGTGGGCAGTAATGAGTTGGGTGTAGTTAAGAAGAGAGGTGATTCTAGCCCAATGAGTTGTTGTAAGGCAGAGCAGTGGTAAGACCTACATGAGGAGTTTGCTACAAATTTAGCTATTTTATTATAGCAGGTTTCAACCATGACTAGATCAGGTTTTTTTTAGGTTGGTAAAGTTAGAAGATGAATATAGCAGGGTGGAGAGTAGGTGGGTTCTGGCAATTGCTCATATGCAACCAAGATAATAAACCAATTTTTCACTCATCAAAATGTGACCTCATTATCTTGATTGCAGTTGGTTGATTTGGAGAGACAGTCAGGAACAACTACAAGAATTTAATATATATTTAAAGCAAAATATATTCAAAGTTGGCTTTATCTTAGAGATTGATTTATTGAGTGCTAATTCATTTGATGTTACAGTGGCTAAATCAATGGATGAAATGTCGATGCAAAACTTTATAGAAAATCATTTTAATAAAAATTCTCTGCTGTTCACTAGCAGTTATTATTCATCACACATTATACGAAACATTCCCAAATCTCATTTTTATCAGCAATTTATTAAATATCAGCAGATGCAGAAACAACTGCATAAAATCATAACATCAAAGACACACCCCAGGATTCAATAAACTCCATGCAGGAATAGGGCTATTCCTGCATGGAGTGTACCCTATCCTTTTCCGCTTATCTTTAACAACAGATCACCTTGAAGACACGCTACTGCTAAGGCTAAGTGGACACAAACACTACTGAGTGCAGTGGGCATGTCTAAGTTGTGCACACACATCTAACATGCCCCCTGCGCTCATAAAGTGCTGTACAGCACTTTTAAAAGCTTTTCAGTATCCGTGGACACTGAAATCACATAAAATAGTAAAACAGTGTCTGTGAACACTGAAATAGATAGGGGATTAAGAAATTAATGTAGAGGGTGTGTGACAGGTTCTGTCACACACCCCCTGAGGCACTTTGCAAGTGCTTTCAGTGTCAGCGGACATTGAAAGCAGGAAGTTTGGATAGGAAGCAATGCAGAGGGTGTGTGACAGGTACTGTCACACACCCCGTGCATTGTGAAAGGGCATTACGGCCATACCCCTCAATTGTACAGGTTTCCACAGAATGCCAGATGCCTGCCTCACATACCTCTCAACCTCCTAGAGCAAGAAATCTGTACAAAGCCATAAATAATGGGGGAACAAAGGCCCAAAAATAGTGACACTTTTTAAATAATGCTCTTACAAACTTGGAAAATTAATAGAATAACAGGTTTTGCACTAGCACGGATTTCCTGAAGGGTATGAAGTCTGAAACCCAAATGTCTGTCATTATATTCTGACTTAACCCTGACTGATTTACCAATGATTTGCTAGAAAACCACAGTCAGATGAGAAATGGACCACAAATATGAGGCAATAAGCTGGACATTCTGCAAAAATCTGTACAGTTAAGAGGTATGCTGCCTCACGTTTTTGGTGTGTTCCTCCAATATCTGTCCCTACCTGGGAAATAGCAGAGGACTGGAATCATTAAGTAATAAGAAACATTTGAGTTTAAGACTCCACAACCATCAGAAAAGTCATGCTAATGCAAAACCTATTATTCTATCAACTGTCATACGTTTGTAAGTGCAATATTTAAAATCTGTCCCTATGTGCCCCCTTACAATTGCCCTTACTGTGACTGACAAGGAGTACTGATACATATACATAAAGTGGTTTTATTAGTATCCCTTTTTTCCATTCTAAGATATGTTTAAGGATAGCTGAGCGGGTTTGTGCTTTATGGCCCTCTGGTCAGCATTGCTTAAACATCTCATAGCAGCTAAATACAGCTATATAGCTAAAATCTTAATGACAAGATCGCGTAATGGTTAGAGTCCCAGTTCTGCATGCAGGTGATCACGGCTTGAGTACCAAGACAGGCACTTTATTTTCACATGGGGAAATCATTGTTAAAATCAATTGTTTATGTTAAATTATGTAGTAAGTGATATTTGTCACCCAGGGTAGTGTAGCTGGTCCAAAATGGAAGTGCATATAACATGTGAAATTACCCAGGTATACACAAGTGTCCCATACAGTATAGCCACACCACAAGGTAATGTAATGAAAGAGCAGACCAAAACTGGGCCACAGTGCTTATTCAACCACAACAGTACTCAAAAACCACTAAGCACTTCGGAAAAAGCCCACAAAGACCTCTGGATGCAGTAAAATGTTTTAATATTCACTCCACTTCATTAAAAATAAAAACACTTGTAAATACCCCTTCGGGCCCTCAGTGCATACACATCAAATACCCCTTCAGGCCTCAGTACATACACATGAGTATGTACTGAGGCCTGAAGGGGTATTTGCAAGTGTTTTTATTTTTAATGAAGTGGAGTGAATATTAAAAATTTTTACTGCATCCAGAGGTCTTTGTGGGCTTTTTCCTAAGTGCTTAGTGGTTTTTGAGTACTAACATAATGAAAGCACATAGGGAGATTTAATGTAAAGTAAATCACATACACTTAATAATATGTTAGTAATGACGAATTAATCTACAATTCTGATATTTTTTAAAATGAAAACTGAGCAATACTAAGCAGTGCTCAGCTATGCTTATCCAGTGTAAGCATTGTTTAGACGTATATTCTAAGCAGCAGTTAGCTCAGCTAAGTGGATACAGTGAAACTAATCAATCTACCCAAACATTATCCTACAAATGTCTGTTGTCAGCACCCCTCCCCGTGGGGTGTGAGGCTGTAAATTCCAAATTCTATACATTATTCACAGTTGTTGCTGCAAAAGAAATGTAGAGCTATGGTCCTTTCCTACACCTGTCCTGCAAATCCCTACTTGGCTTTCCTAATGTTTTACCCCCTGCTTGCCCTCATTTCACCACTTTTCTATCATCCTTTTTTCTTTTCTTTAATTAAAATTAGTGCAAGTGTAAATGGGAGTAAGTGGTGAAAAGTGAAGCTAAGAGGACTTAAGTGTCTATTAGCATCACTTAGCTACATGCAAAACCATGAACACCTGCTTAGAACTGCTAGAAAGTGCTTTAATCATTCTATCTCAATCAACTCTTGTTCTGCCCAGCAACAAAATAATTAGCCCTACCAAGCCTCAAACCCAGGATGCTGTGCACTACAATCACAGCGATGTACCACTTTACAACCTGAGCTGTGAGAATTTGTAATGCTTTTACAAACATATCATGCATTATGGTCATTTAACATTAATGAAAAAAGTCATCACTACCAAGACTTGACCCAGGACCCTGTGCACTAAAATCACAGCAATGTACCTCTACACCATCAAAGCTGCACGAGTTTGCAATGTTTTTACAAACATATCATGCACTGCAGTCAGTTAATATAAGGGAAAATGCATATCCATAGCACTCTTATATACATATATATGTATATATAAATGCATACATGTATACACACACACACACACACACACACACACACACACACACACACACACACATATATATATATATATATATATATATATATTCACTTTATAAGATTTAAAGCCCATAATACTGAAATTCAAAACATTGAGACTAAAATCTTGAAAATTCAAAACATTGAATCCCATTACATTGAAAATACATAGTAAACAAATATTTAATATATGCAATCTCAACTATATACAGAAACAAAACATGAACCATATTATACTCCTCCAACTATAAGCAGGGGGATAGCCCCCTGCATCCCCCATGTCCCCCTGCTACTTAAATACATCAACTCCAAGATCGCACTACATAGAACAAAATGGCAAACATACCATTCTGCATTTCATGACTCCATGTTTAAATTGTAAAAAAAAACTATCCTTGACCTTCTCTTAGAAACACTACTGCACTGATAAAACATTACACATTACTGTATATCTCTCCAATACTTACCGGAGTATCATAGGTAACCTCAGTCATGTTCCTTTCTTACTTGCTATACATCAACATAACACACTTTAGTGTAGTGCAATCTCAGAGTTGATATATGTAAATAGCAGGGGATGTGGGGGGGCAGCCCCCCACATGGGGGCAGGGGTGCTCCCCCCTGCTTATATTTGAAGAAGTGTAATATGGTTTGTTTTTTTATTTGCTTCAGTATGTAGTTCTGCTGGAATATAGTACATATTACTTTCATATGTTTTTTCAGTGTTATGGGATTCAATGTTTTGAAATTTCAGTGTTTTGAATTTTCAAGATTTTGGTCTCAGTGTTTTGAATTTCAATGTTATGGGCTTTGAATCTTATAAAGTGAATCCATATTATATATATATATATATATATATATATATATATATATATATATATATATATATATATATATATATATATATATATGGGCTACCTTTAGTTAATCGACAGCCCATAACAACGAAACCAACTTCAACAACATGGCATATCATCAACAAATGGATAGCCTATATTTCTCACATGGTACGTTACTGTTTGTCCATCAACGCAAAATTTGCCCCTTACCCCCATGGCAGTGCATTCTCAGAGTTGGAATATTTAATAAGGGGGGTGTAATGGGCGAAGCCCCCCACCTAGGGGGGTGTGGGGGTATAGCTCCCCACATCGGTGGGTTTGTTTTAGTGGTAGTGTTTGAATTTGGGATGGCCAAATGGTAACTTACCATGTGGGAAACATCGGCTCTCCAATTGTCAATGATATGCCATGTCGTTGAAGTTGGTTTCGATGTTGTGGGCTGTTGATTAACTAAAGGTAACCCATATATCTATATATATATATATATATATATATATATATATATATATATATTTATAGACAATCTCTTACAGCAAGACATCTGCCAAAAGCCTGACAAAGTGGGGGGATAAAGGGCAACAATTGAGACATATTTGAAATGTGGCTGTTATACACATAGAAGTCTTCTAGATTAGCATGGTTTGATTTAACAGATATGTTCTGAGAGATTCCAGGTCTGAAACACAAATGATTGTCATCATTTACTAATGTCAGTGCTCACATCATCTCAGTGATTTCTCAGAAACCCACAACTATTATGGGGAACAGACCAAACATATTGGATAAGCATCTGGACAGTGTCTAGACATCTGGACTGTGGAGAGGTATGACTGCAGTCATGTAACAGAAGAGAAAAAACCCTGAGAGCTGCCAACTATTTCAGCCAGCACCTTCTGTACCACAGTAAGACCAACACGACACTTCCCCATATCAACTCTGGGGAATTACCCATGTATTTGCAAATCATGCGCTAGAGGGATGTAACTGTAGGGAAAAGCAGGCAATGGTGAGAAATTGTCCATCCACAACCATTTGCACCACAGTCACCACAACATACCAGTACCCCAAATGAACTCCAGTGTATAATGACTGTTTGAGCAAACATATCCTGATTTCCAGTCACATACTACACCGACATATACTGCACCAACTCACAGTCTACTGGGAATCCTGATGTATTACAGGACATTTCTCAGTCTGCCCCTATAAACATATACACCTGATAGACCACCCGTAATTGTAGCAGCATGCACAGTCAGATAGAAAAGGATCTATGACACTCACATCTGCTACTCTCCCTACTCATCCCAACAAACATTTACACATGACACTGCTACACAGTCTTGGCAGTTTGTTAACAATGACCAGACATACATAACTTGCAACTGTACAGATTTTCACAGAATGTCCAGAATGGGATCATATTTATTGCCACTGCTGCATACCACTTCTGGGAGTCTGCTAAGTCAATGGGATGATATCAGGAGTGCACTCACTAAATAATGATATACCATACATCTGAATCTCTTCCCTCAAGACATCTGGACAAAGCTTGACATACTTGGGGAACAGGGGGTCAAAAAGAGGGGCATATCTCACATAATGGTGTTACAAACTGAAACAGCTGCTGGTGTTACAGGGTTTGTTCATAGGTTCATAGGTTCATACTAGGCTATCTGCCCTAGGGCATTTATAAGCCTAGCCAGAGTGTGTTTGGCTTTCGCCACCCATTTTAAATTAATTTTGCTATGCCCTTTTTCAAGGTTAGTATACTGTGTCACTGTCTAACAGTGACACAGAAGTGATAACCGGGGTAAACCTACGATCTCCCATCCACTCATCAAGATTCCTCTTGAAGAGAGTCAATGAGGGACTCTGCCTAACCTGGACTGGGATTTTATTCCAGAGTGAAGGGAGCCTCTGGGTTATGAATCTGTCCCTCCAGCATGTCCTATTTATTTCAGTGCTGAGGTTCAAGTCTCTTGAGTGCGTAGCTCGATGGGATTTGGATTTTCTGAGGTGCTGCATGTCCATTAATTCCGGGTTGGACGTGGCTTTATACGTCAGGCACAGATCGCCTCTGAGCAGGCGGTATGCCACTGAGTAGAGCTGGAGTTTCTTTAACTGGGCAGCATATGGCATCTGTTTGAGCCCTTTGATCCTCTTGGTGAGGTACTTTTGGGGTCTTTCCAGTTGCTGCAGGTGTCTGGTAAGGTACATCCCAAAAGGGCATTTTACTCAATTATGGGCCTGATGAGGGATGAGTAAAGAGGCACGATGACCTCCCCTGATCTAGATGTGAATCCCTTCATGATTAGGTGGGCTATATAAAATGTTTTTCTAACCACTTTGGCCATGTAGTTGTCAAATGAGAGATTGCTATCAACTTGGGTCCCCAGGTCCCTAATTACTTCTTCTGTACTTAATGGATTACCACCTATGTGGTAATTTGTGGGCACTTTGTTTTTGCCAAAGGGGATGACTATACACTTTTTGGCATTTAGCTTGAGGCCATGGCTCTGGCACCAGTTGTCTGTTTCTATGAGGCCCTTTTGGAGGATGTTTGTGTCAGCTGGAGAGTCGATTATGGTGCCCAGTTTGCAGTCATTCAGAACTTGGTCAGCCACAGTCCTTCTGTGTTGGCCTGTACCTTCGAGAAATATATACCGAACAAGAGAGGTCCCAGGACTGAGCCTTGTGGGACGCCACTTGTAACTGGTTTGGAGTCTGACATGGCTCCAGCAATTCTAACCATGTGGGTTCTGTCCTTGAGCCAGTTTGCAACCCATCTAGTGACATAGGGGTTTATATTTAAGCTGGTGAGCTTATCTATAATGCCCGAGTGGGGTATTGTATCGAAGGCTTTTGCGAGGTCCAGGTAGGCTGTGTGGACCACCTTCCCCTCGTCAATGGCCTTGGTGACTGTTTCAAAGAAATCAACCAGGTTTAAGAGGCAGGATCTGCCCTTAACAAAGCCGAATGTTGTAACATAACATCCCTGAAGGATATGATGTCTGAAACACAAATGGATGTCAACATTTACTGACTTCAATCCTCACATCATCATACTGATTTCCCAAAAAACAGAAATTGTCTGAGGAACAGACCAAACATAAGAGGCAAACCTCTGGGCATTCTGTGGACATCTGGACAGTTGAGAGGTATGTCAGAGACATACCACTGTCAGATGTCAAGACACACAGAAAATGCATGTCCAGACAAACCCTGTTAATCTAGAAATCTTCTATGTGTATAACAGCAATATTCTGGAGCATTGTCCCCCATGTTGTTGGGCTGTCTCCACTTGTCTTGCTCTGAGAGGTATTTCCACCTACTGTCTGTGAAGCTATAGCCCCCACACCTCCATAATGTCCTCCATACAGGCAAGGAAAAGGGCCAAGGCCCACATGAAGGACTTAATTACAGCACTGTGTTGCTATGGCATTGACTAATGGAAAGACAACACAAATGCTCTGGATGCAAGTAGCAAGTGGGAAACACCATTTGGTGCACAGGCCATCACCTGCTCATAAGCATTACCTACAAAAGGCAAGCTGCTGCCTATGCAACACAGGTCTGAACCCATCTACACAAAGACAGACTGTGACTACACACACCTATACATTTGCATTATTCTGAAGAAACTCTTTAGCACTATAACAGGTATGTCGATCACTTAAGTTGTAATGGAATGCATAATGGGGGATGCAGTAATGTGAATAGGAAGTTAAACACAAGGTCGCAACAAGACCTTCTGGACTCACATGCTGTCATCCGGCACCAATGGCCATTCCTGCTTGCCCTGTCTGCAGTGACATGGATCATGGCTCTGGCCCCTGAGTCATTCCAACAAAGGTCAGCTCATGCATGACTACTACTAGAGTGCCTGTTGTCCAATACTGACTGTGACACTGCTAGGCCAGCTACCTGGGATGTTGTAAATATTCATATGCCACCTGTGAATGCTACTATGATACATATGCTTGTCTTACAAAAGAGACTTATATAGGGTATGTGCATAGTAAACAACAGGCACAAAAGTGTTTGTTGAACTGTATGTTATATACTGAGCCCATACCTGTCAACTGTCCAAAGTTTTGCAGAATGACCACATGTCTGCCTCATATTTGTAGTCAATGCTTCATACAGTTGTGTATTGTCTGGCATATCACTGGCAACCCACTAAAGACTGAAGTCATTACATAATAGCATAATTTGAATGTCAGATGTCATATCATGCAGAGTAGTCAGGTGAATGGGAAACTGTCTTTGCTGGCAACTAAACATGCTACAGCTAGATTCATAAAGTGTCACTATTTCCTGGCCTTTGCCCACCACTGATGTGTGGCTTTGTGCAAATGTCATGCTCTAACAGGAGCTAGGTGTCTTAGCATGAAACCCATGTCAATGCAAGTTTACCTTGTCCTGTAGGATGCTGACATTTGTGCAGTCACTGACACCTGCTTTGCAGCTGTTGAGAGGACACTAACCTTGCCAGGTTACTCATCCAATCATACATTTAGACCCCAAATGGAGGGCTGCAAAGCCACAGGAGGTGGAGTGTTAAACATTATCATTGACATACACACTTCCAGGCTGACCAAACAGTATGACGCATGGGAGACATCCCGAGTGCAGTTAACAGTTGACAAAACACTTACTCAAATCATAGCTAGCTACAGACATCCAACCATGACTCTGGAACCAACCACACCTATTGGGACTTGCTGAAATCTGTCAGGATTCAATCGTCTACCTTGCTCCTGGGTGACTTTATCTACCCATCCATAGTGTGCATGACCTATGCCACCTGAACATAAATGCAAAGAGATTCCTTGGCTTTGTCAATGGCAATGCAGTGGATCAGCCGGTCAACACTCCTATGACAGGTGGAAATATCCTGTACCTGGTCCTAACCAACATGAGTAGCCACTGTAGCACTCCTACAGTGTCATCCTCCTTGGTAAGATCTGACCACATAGCTATCACTGTTCAGGTCGCCATCTCCCTACACCCCCCTTGTCAGGTTCAAACAAAATAAACTTTATACAAATGACTATAAATCTCCTCAAAGCAGGTCGAAGTAGCTTTACAGCCACCGTCCCATCTGTTGGAACTAGCAGTAGTGTCCAAGCCCACACAGCAATACTATGTGAGCATGGATTCAGCAATACCTGACAGGACAACATCATCTCCATCAGTGTAGGGTAAATGGCCATGGTGGATAGCAGCAATGCACAAATACCATAATAAGTGGAAATAATTACTGGACAGGGCCAAGAAGGAGCAGGTGCCTTACTGGAAGCCATGTCACCTTGGTCTTAACAAGCAAATAAGGTCACAGGTGAATTACCCTAAGGCTATCTTTGAGTGCAAATTAGACACATCCACCAAGGGCAATCACTAGGCCTTCCACACATATGTCTGCAATCCAAGTGGCAATGCCCAAATCTGCTCTGTAGTTGTGGTCAATAACACCACATACTACATAGATATAGGCAACCTGCTGCAGACAGGTGAAGTGTAAACATCACTTACTTTCCCCCATCAGGACACATGTGCATGCACAGCAGCTGCTCCCCCTCCTCTCATCATCAGAAAGTAGGTCCATAATGCCCTCTCAAAGGCAACACACAAAAGTGTCCATAAGCCTGATACCATCCCTGACTGCATCATACATGAACTCAGGCATGAGCTCTCAGCTCCATTACACATTGTAGTCAATCAAAGACTGAGCACCAGTGTCATCCCATCTGCACAGAGGACAGCCATTGTCATCCCTATACACAAAGGCAGAGCAATCCACTGACCCAGCTAATCATATGCACATCAGCCTAACTAGCCTGCTCTGCAAGGGCATGGGAGGCAATATCAAGGACATTATGAACAGGGACATTGGCAACCTCAAAATGCTTGAGCACACACAGTGTGGTATTCTCAAAGGGAGATCAGGCCTGTTAAACCTGGTCAACTTCTTTGAAGTGGTCAACAAACACAAGAATGAGGGGAAGATGGTGAACAATGCCTACCTTCACCTAGCCCAATTCTCTCACAATAATCCCCATGTGACCAGGATACATACCCCTACACAGCTAGGCATCAACATATATGTTACCAGATGGGTAGCTAACTGGTTCAATAATAGTGCCCACTCAGTCAAAGTAGTGGTACCCACCTCTAGTAGTAGAGTCTGCCACAGTGGTGTACCCCAAGGTTTGGTCTGGGGGCCTCTACAGTTTGAGATATATGTATCTGAGGTACAAGACAGATGCTTGCAAGCTGGCCACTGTCTTACATTCCCCTACTGATGTGAGCATCCTTCAGGTGGCTCTCACCCAAATTAATGTCTGGTGCAAGCAGCACTGCTGCAAACTGAATGCTAGGAGATTCATCATCCTCCCTGCTGTGGCAGATGTCATTCACACTAATTACGACAGTAATAATATACTGAGCATGCAGTCAGGTGTGAGGCGACTTGTGCACCAAGGTTGGTAGCAACCTCACAATTTCCCACCATGTGGGCACCATTGTATGGAAGGCTGTCTACATGGCCCACCTCACAAATACGGGTATGTTATCCAGGAACCAGGAGGACACAACATCCCTGTACTCCACCCTTATCAGATGCATTGCCAAGTGCAATGGCTCCTTTGGCATGTACCTTGCCAAGAAAATGCAGCAGTTGCAGAGACCACAGAGGTTCCTGACCATGCAACTCCAGGGTCTGCAACACCTATCCTATACAGATAGGCTGAAAGCCCTGTCCCTGTACTCAGTCTCATACACAATGATCATAAGTGACCTGTGTCTGACATACAAGACCATTTCCAAACCAGCCTTGATGATGTTTCTGCATATCTGTAAGACAAATTCCACTCACGCAACATGCACGGAAGGTCCTCACATGGTCTGTGACATGTATAGTACTTGTTGGCAGGATAGTGTAGTGTCCCACACAATACACTGTCTGTAAAATACACTCCCTCCCCATGTCTAGCAGAGGATGTGTATAGCCCTCTTGAAAAAGAAGCTGGATGACTGCATGGGAAATGGATAATACACCCCTGGGATCCTGCGTGTATCACAGCTGAACAGTGGAAACAGGTGCTGGCTTTGAAGGGACATGGGTGAAAGTCTGGGCCAGGCTTATGAGGGCATCATGGCCAATAGACTGGTATCATCTTATGAGGCTATGCACCTAGTACTTTACATGTTTCCTGTATGTATAGCAGATTGTCCTGCAATGTTGTCTGAAATGAATCCCTGTGAGCCTGAACTATGTAGTTACTGCAGAGATAGTGTATACACTTATTCCTTCATCAGTTATCATCACATATCATTACACCTTGTCATTGGGTGTGGTCTGTATAGCAGTAAGTCAGCTCTTACAGTACATGCATACGCACTTTGTGACACTGTATAGCTCACTCCAATAGCCATGGTCTTGGTCACAATTACCATTCTGCTAATAGGCCCATCACACAGTAGGCTTTGCCACCCTTTGTTGTGTGCCTTACAGTAGCTGTGAAAGAGATATGTTGTGGCAGGAAGAACTACTGTAAGGTCTGCCCTGAAAGGCCCATAGGTGTCAAAGCTGTGCCAGACTGTACCAGCAGTGTGTGTGTGTGTGTGTGTGTGTGTGTGTGTGTGTGTGTGTGTGTGTGTGTGTCAGCAAACATAATACTACAGGGTATTAATTTACATATGTTGTCTTCCCCTCGCAAGTGAAAATGAGGGTTGTTGTCTCTCCCCCTCACAACCTGATGTCAGTGTCTTAGTGGGCACCCATGATGATGGTGGTCATAGTGAGGCACAGGTGGGGTTGTTGAGGCCTGAATCTGTGCCATTGTTTGATATCCCACTTTCACCCACCATGTCCCCACACACAGTCAGTATGCACACACATACCCAGTCCCCAGCAGCTATGGGTAATGCACAGATTGAGGGTGGTGGCATGGAACAGGCTGGTGTGTTGACTATGGTGAGTGTGAGTGTAGACACCAGCCATAGCCAGAGAGCAGGCAAGGTCACATACAGGCAGATGGACAGGGGTGCATGATGGAGGACTACTGCCCATCAAGCCCCTGTCACAAGTGCCACAGCAAGTGTCACCAAATCCATGTTATGGTCTGTCATGGAGGCACAGGCGCGTACTGACCGCAACACCAGACAGATGCTCAGGGTCATGAATGCAGTGCTTCCTGCCATGCATGATGACCTCCATGGCATTTGTGATGCCATATGTCATCTTGCCAGTGTTGTGGATAGACAGTGGGGTGAGACATTGCCACTGCCTGACCGTGCAATGTCTGTGCTTGAACAAGTAGTAGGAGTAGGGCATCGGCCAGGTGGACATAAGTCAGCAACATGATCAGCTGAGAGCTCACGTAGCCATGCACATTCACAGTCCCATAGTGGCAGTCCCAGCAGCACTACCGAAGGGAAGGTTCTGTCCACACCACACCAGAGCAGGCCATAGGCAATTTGCCCTGGCCAGTCCCGACAGGGACGTGGATCCAGCAGACAGCAGTCACCATTGAGGAGTATTACCACATCATGCATGGGCCTGGTGGTGCCAGTGATACACCTGACAGAACCAATTACTACATCCCTGCTGAGAGACGGTGAACCTTACATCCTGCTATATATAGTCCACTGCTGTCCAACATAGCCCTGTGTCTGGAATCCACATGGCTTGATGGTGTGCAGACAAACACTCACACATTCCTATCACAGGTCAGTCTCCAGCAGACATGCACGGCCCCTCTGCATAGCCCAGTTGAACACCAACCTTTCAGACACACACACACACACACACACACACACACACACACACACACACACACACACACACACACACACACAATGTCAGCCATATGGCCCAGCGTAGGCCTCTGGCAATCCAACACCACACCCTGTGCATGTGATGATACTTGTGCCATAACCCTGTTATCCATACCATTGATTCACTGACATGCTCACAAGGGTTTGATGCAAAGGGGGACTATAGTATAGTGTAGCAATGCCATGCTGTGTAAGGTGCTGTCTTCTGGCAATAGTTATGGATACACATCGAGTTATCTGTACCTTGTTAGCCATGATGCACTATTGCTGTTAGTACTGCTGACTGACTGTAGTGTCACATACTGTATTCTGGTTGTGTTCCAGGTGTCTGTGTGTCTGCAGGCTGTGGGCCTGCTGACAGTAGCAATGACGAGTAAGGCGGGGTGGAAACACAGTGACCTTTTCATAGCCAAGGTACAGCTTTATATGTATATGTTTACCAGGTGTGTTTACATGCAACAGTGTGTGAGGGGCACTTGTGGCAGACAGTGTAACCTTGCATACATACTCTTGACACAGCCACCTAGCCTTCATACATGTCATCTGGGTGTTCTGTAGGACTGCAGGCTCACACATACCGAAGAGGTTACTTGAGTACTGGCACTAGGTCCCTCACAAGCTTAACCATTACTTTAACTACAACAGATTCAGCTATCAGCACCTGTTGTCCCTGCCATTTCTGTCCCATCCACTCAGCTGTCATGCAATTGATCAGGGTATGCCTGGTACTGTGCATGACAGGTTTGGGGTATGTATTCCTGGCACAGGTCAGCCTGTGCTAGTCTAACCTGACAATCATCAGCGTGTGAGTCTCCTGTCTCATATGCCTGTATAGCCTCTCATTCTGGTAGTGCACACAGAGTCATATTTTTGTACATGGGGTAGCTGATGAAGGGCTGAGCACAGCCCCTACCTGCACAGTCTTATGAATGATAGAGCTAGATACATAGCACAAATAGCACAGTGACTACTATTGAAGTGGTGAAAATTGCAGGGGCTGTTAGGATTGCCAGTGCTGGGTTCAGAGACTCTTACCATGATAGAGCTGTCTGACACACACACACACACACACACACACACACACACACACACACACACACACACACACACACACACACACACACACACACACAAAATGATGCATGGGGCCATACACTGAAACACACATGCACATGGAGGTGACACTTCTCAGAGTAGATGACTTACCCATCTATTAATGTGCAATGCACAGTGATATGACCATTGCATGTACCACAGTGGCTTAGTGTTAGAAACTGTATAACTGTTCTTGTATGGTGGATGACATCTGTATGGGCTGACACTAGGCTGGCAATGGGGTAGTTTACCGGGTAGAAGAGGCACACAAAATGGTATAGCCATCACATACACATACTAAAGACAGCCACATGGGCTGTGGATACAGAAACGCATACACAGTTGCCAGTAGACATATTAGTAACCCTTCATATCCACTTGTATGTACTATAGTGACATGCTCCACATAGATTATATACCTGGGACATAACACACAACCTCTTACAACAAGTAATCTAGCAAATGCCTTCATGGATGGTGGGTAACCCACCAGACATAGTGATTGGTCTTGTCTACTGCTCCTAAAAACCTGCACAAGTGATAGAGTGACCTACTTTGTATCAGCATGATGTGTCAGTCAGGTACAATATCTGATGCTGGCATGTGTGTCACTATTGTAACTGTGACATATTTGGCAATGCTATCACAGGAATGCTCATTGTTAGGGGACACAGACCCCATATAGGTTGCAAACAAGTGGATATTCCATGTACATCTGTACAGATGACTGGTATGGGCTGTATAGTGTTACATGGTGCATATGAAGCAGATGCCATTAACAGGCTTTTTAATGTAATGTCATGGGTAGGGGGTCAACAGGCCTTAAAATGGTATAACCTACACACATAATATCCACAGGGGATATGCTTCACACATACTACTAGAGTTGTCAGTATTGAGATTAGAACAGCTACCTAATTATTTCCACTATAGTATTACACTATTATTGCACATGCCACATATCTTAGAAGGCTGACACATGTATACAGGTACATTTAAGGTGAATGACATCAGCAGGCCTTGTTAAGTAGGGCAATGGGACATGTACTGGGTGGTACACCCCGTAAAAATGGTGTAACCCACACCCCAGAGGATATGATTCTCACCCATACTCACAAGGATGGTGTGATTCTCACACACACTATCACAGTTGCCAGTATTGAATTTAGAAGCCCTACCTATCTAGTTACATGTATTACAGTGCTACAGTTATCACATGCCATGGAGATTACAGGATTTAATAGTGTCACATTGTATGTCTAAGGCGAATTACATCAAGAGTCCTTGCAAAGTATGGCAATGGGAAATGTACTGGGTGGAAAGGGCATCAAGATACATTACACTACAAACATGCACACTTGCAGACACCTTCATATACACACACACATTTGCCACAACTGTGTGCAGAACCCCTGCCTATCTAGTTATCTGTAATATACTGTTACTTAGTTATTACACACACTACAGAGCTTATAGGGCTGAGTGCTGTCCAAAGTTACTTCTAAGGGCAGTGACATCAGCAGGAATGCTAATGTAGGGCACTGAGAAGTGTTGTGGGTGGGAAAGTCTTAAAAATACTTTGTTCTACAAACATACAGATTTACAGACTCTTGTATATGCAAACACACACACACACACACACACACACACACACACACACACACACACGCACACATGCCAGAAATGAGAATAGAACACCTGCCTATCTAGTTATTTGTACTATACTGTTACGTAGTTATTGCAATCACCACTGAGCTTATATGGCTAAGACCTGTACAAAGGTACTTCTGAGGGGAATGGCATCAGCAGGACTGCTAAAGTAGGGCACTAGGAAGTGTAGTGGTTGGGAATGGCCTAAAACTGTCACACCTATGAAGAAACATACACACACTTGCACATGCCAGGACTGGGATTAGAACACCAACCTATCTAATTATTTGTACTATAGTGTTACACAGTTATCATGTGTGCTACAGAGCTTATAGGGTTGACAATTGCCCAAAAGTACTTCTATGATGAATGACATCAGCAGAACTGCTAAAGAAGGGCACTGGGATTTGTACTGGGTGAGAATGTCCTCAAAACGCTTCATCCTACAAACATACACACACTTACCAGAACTGGGAATAGAACCCCTGCTTATCTAGTTATTTGTACTACAGTGTTACGCAGTTCTTACATGCACTACAGAGCTTATAAGACTGACAAGTGCAGAAATGTTTTTCTAAAGTGAATGACATCAGCAGGACTGCTAAAATAGGGCACTGGGAAGTGTTGTGGGTGAGAAAGTCCTCAAAATGCTTCAGCCTACAAACATTCACACTTACAAACACTTGTATGCATGCACACACACACACACACACACACACACACACACACACACACACACACACACACACACACACACACACACACACACACACACACACACTTGCCAGAACTGGGAATAGAACCCCTGCTTATTTAGATATTTGTACAATAGGGTTACACAGTTATTGCACGTGCTACAGAGGTTATAGGGTTGTCAAGTGCCCAAAGGTACTTCTAAGGTGAATGACATCAGCAGGACTGCTAAAGTAGGGCACTGGGAAGTGTTGTGGGTGGGAATGGCCTAAAACTGTTTCACCTACAAACACACACACACACACACACACACACACACACACACACACACACACACACCTACATTTGCCATGACTGAGATTAGAATGCCTACCTATCTGGTTATTTGTACTGTAGTGTGAAGCAATTGTCGCATGTGCTGCAGAGCTTATAGTGGTGACAGGTGTCCAATGGTACTTCTAATGCCAATGACAGCAGCAGATCTTGTGAAGTAGGGCAATGGAAAGTGACTGAGTGTGAATGGCCTCCTAATACTTAAACCTACAGACACACACACACACACACACACACACACACACACACACACACACACACACACACACACACACACACACACAAAGGCAGGTGATGTGATATTATAACCCCCACCTTAGTACTATTACATAAGGGAGCTCACCTTCATGCTGGCATGTGCGACTGGTTATGACTGGTATGCCACTGTCCGCAGCAGGACATTACTCTATGCTAATCAGGGTATCCTTGTGTATGACTCACTCCCTGAGTGTCCCCTCTCTCTCTCTCTCTCTCTCTCTATATATATATATATATATATATATCACTGTCTGTCTCTCTCTTCCCCATGTTTATGTGTGTGTATGCTTGACATATTTTTATATGTTGCCCATATATATGTCTGTGTATCAAATGCAACAGATGCAGATATATAACATATGGGCCACGTACAGCCAGCTGAGGGTAATCCTGTCTGATGGGTGTGTGTAGGGACAGTTAAGGTGTACTTAGCTGTCTGTATGCAAAGACATATATGCACAATACAGTTATATAGTCCAGTGTGGGTTTCACCATGGCCTGTGATTCTCTACGTGTAAGAGCATGCCCATTATGACCTTCTGTAGGGAGAATGGGACTCCAATCCAGAGATAGTTGTACTCCTGTCTAGAGTTTTGTGTGTTACAGCCATACCTCTCAAAAGTAAATAGGACTTTCCTGGAGGTACTGGATTTGTTTTAGCAGACATTTTCTGACATATCTGAAGTCTGACACTGGAATGTATTGTGTCATTACCTAGTAACAGACATCCTCAGATCATCACAGTGCTATACCAGAGGGAATACAAGATGTATGATGCACAGACCAATATTACAAGCTCAACTATAAACATTCTTAAAAAGGCCAGTTGAGAAGTGTGGCTAGAGCTGGTTGACTGATGAAGCTGTGTAAACAGTCCAGCAACTTGGTGATATACTGGCTGGGAATCTCCTGCTTGTGTGGTATTCTTCTTACTTCAAAAGTCATATCATGGTGTGTCCATACCTCTCAAATGTACATTTTTGGCAGATTGTCCAGGTGTTTGTCTAGAACTTTCATCCAGTCTACATAAACTTTTGTTTTTATGGCAAGTTAGTTGCATATAATTGAAGACTGATGTTACAAAATAATGACAGACATTAGTGTTTCAGACTTCATAACCTTCAGACAATTCCTGCTAACGCAAAACCCCTTATTCTACCAACTTTCTCAGTATGTAAGGGCAATATTTACAACACGTGCCTTCCATTGGGCCTTTGCCCCACTTTTATTTATGACCTTGTCCAGATGTCTTGCTATCAGAGGTTGAGAGGTATGGGTGTGGGTAGTGCATTCTACTCTGCAGAAATGGTCATTACATGTGTAGTATATTCCACATAGCACTGTGACTTCCAGGTATGTCGGTGGCAGAGCAGTACAGAGTAATGTGGTGAACCACTGACAGACAGTTGTGTATAGGTTGATAGGTTGCTATGACATTATAGGTTAATAGGTTCATAGGTATGTACTAGGCTAATGGCCCTGGAGCCTTTACAAGCCTAGCCCATATGATTACCCTGGCATTGTGCCACCCAACCTTAGTTCCTAGTGCCTCTGTCAAGTAGAGCCACTGGAGTGATCCCCGGGGTGGATTTTCTATTTCCCTTCCACTCATCAAGATTTCTCTTGAAGAGGGCCAGTGAGGTGCTCTGCTCGACATGTATGGGAAGTCTATTCCATAGCATGGGCAGTCTCTGGGTTATGAACCTGTCCTTCCAGCATGTTCTGTTGATTTTGGTAATGAGGTTGAGGACTCTGGAGCATGTGGTGCAGAGGGATTGGGATTTATTTAGATGTAGCATTTCTAAATGAGCTGGGTCAGACATGGCTTTGTAAGTAGTTAGTAGGGAATTGGCCCTGAAGCCCTTATAACCCACGTAGATGAGAGTGTAGCCCATGTTACAGCATGTCAGCACACAGAGCCCCTGTCCAACAGGGACACAGGTGGGATCACAGGACTGTATTTTGTGTTTCCCATGCACTTATACAGGGAGCACACCACTAGGGCCATTGAGGCACTTGGCTGGCTGTTGACAGGGAGTGTATTCTACAGATGGGGAGTCCATGGTACATGTATCTGTCACACCGACAAGCCAAGACTGATATCACAGCCCAGGTTGATGCTGTGCCTACAGGTTGATGGAGTGGGCCTTGAGTTCCAGATGTGCAACAGTCCTATCAAGGCAGGGTCTGTATTGCTTTGTATGCCAGACAGGGGTCACCTCAGCAGAGTCTGTATAGAATGAGGTAGAGGGACAGTGCTGTTAGCCTATCTGTGTAGGGTAGGTGTTTGTGGTTTGGGGTAAGCCCTCAGTGTTTGCAAGACCCTGGTGTGTGGAGTCTACATGGTCTGTGGTGTGTAGGGTTTTGGAGTTCTCATGTAATTTTGCCTCTGAGGTGTCCATTGTTTGGGTTTTGGTTTGGTTATGGACCTCCACTGATATGGGTGTGTGTTGTGTATTTGCAGGTGATGTTTACTGACTCCATACACTGCATGGCACCTATGTTACTGCACAATCTGTTCTGGTGGGCACATTCTCCATTTGTCTGGCCAGTAGACCCCTTCCCCTTATGTGTGTCTCTTTGTCCTCCTGTAGTCCAGTTACAGGCTTTGACCACAGTGGCTGCTGTTATGTATTTGTTATTCTAATGTGAGCAGGGTAAATGCAGTAACATCAAACACAAGGTTGTGGACTTCATACCTCTAAGTGTACCTATTTAGCAGGTTGTCCATCATTACACAACTCCATTTTCTGTGGTCCTTAGACAGTTTCTGTTGCTATATGTTATTATGAGGCTACATGTGGGCCTACCTGTCATAACATCAGACACTGACATCTGGACAGGCCCAAATATGACAGTCAGACAAAGCCCCACGCATGGGGAGAGGGTGTTAATAATGTTCTGCCAAACATAACCAGTTGGGAGACCGGTCTGGAAATTGCTTGTTTGCTCTTATGGGTATGATGTTTGCTTCCCCACTGTCTTCCATTGCTGTTTTGACATGACCCTTTCTTGTTTTGCAAATAGTTGGCAGGTAAATGCAATGTTAGGACAAGCAGAACAGATATACAAGGCATACATGTGCTCCTTCTTTGACAACCTGTGTCATTCCAGGGGTATGGCTGTTGGCCATTGACATGTTATCAGTGCTGACACAGAAAGGTATCAGCCTTTTATAAACTGGCAGTACACTGACCTTCAGGTACCTGCTGTCCTACTAGGCATCATACCTCTCAACTTCTGAGACATCTGGACAAAGCCATAAGTAATTGGGGGACAGAGGCCTAAATATAGGGACCATTTTTAAGTACTGGCCTTACAAGCTAGAAAGGTGATTCAATAACAGGTTTTGCATTAGCATTCATGTTTCTATAGGATATGAAGTCTGACACTACAATCTGTCATTATTTTCTGACCTTAGTCTTACATGATTTGCCAGTGACTAGCCAGACAGCCACTATTTTATGATATACAGACCACAAATATGATGCAAACCTCTGGACATTTTGCAATAGGTCTGTACAGTTGAGAGGTATGGTAGGCACTGTGCAGGTTACTCCAAGCTGTGTACTGTCCATATGTTTGGCCCCCTGTCCATGACCTGTCCAGCTTTCCTGCATTAACAGATATTGATGTCTGGACAGTGTGTATAACTCCTACCATAGGTGTAGCTGACATGCAGAATAGTTGGAACATGGCCCTGTCAACTGCAGTACTGTACCTAGGCCACTAGGACACAACAGCCAGGAGTAAGTGCTGGCCACACCCTGACAGTATTAACCACACATATACATAGCTCATTGACCCCTGCATATTGTGGACATGCAACACGTTATCATGTTGATTAGGACAGCCATGGCAATATGTGCTCTGCTGCTATTTATCTGCAAACATACATGTTACTGCATTTCTATGGGGATATGGATTGGGGGGGTACACCTGTCAACTGTACACATTTGCACAGACTGTGCTAATATTTGCTTAACATTTTGGTTCCATTTAGCATAGTATTGTGCCCTGTCTTGGAGACTAGTGGCATATCACTAAAGACCACAGGTCAGACTGTAATGGCCTATATTTGAGTTTCAGACTTCTTACCCTTCAGAGCCTTACTGCAACTACAAGACCTACTGTGCTATCACTGTCTGTGGGGGGGGGGGGTATTTCATCATTGTCACCATTTGTGGGTCTTTGCCCGACATTTCTTTATGGTTTTCTATGGCTGACTTGCTGGGTGAGGCTAAGGGGTGAGCATGGGACCCCCAAACTGACACCCATGCTTGTGACCTATGATCCCCCCAGTTAGTTGCCCCCCACATATACTGCAGTGGGATTTGTCACCTTGGGTACTACTGCATAGTGTGGGGAAGCCAGTACTGGGCAAACATTTCCTAGTGTCTCACATAGCTGTCAGTTGTCTGCTGCTATCCCAGTAGGCCACCCCATTCCCTTGCATGCATGCAGCTATACCATAGATATGCTACCAGAACATACTACTCCCTTCATTTATTGTTAAGAAGGCTGACTTTGTGAGGGCGGTGTGTGAGGGCTACCTGTGTCAGATGCACACAGTACACTGCCTATACATGGTAAGGTACAGGTAGTGTAATGCGTGTGGCATCCATTTTAATGTGTGTGTGAGTCAGAGAGAGGTGTCAGTCCCTGGGTCTCTGCAGTGTCAGTGTTTGTGCTATGCTGCCTCTTTGCCAAGGCCAGGGCATACCGGGCATGCCTCCATCTGCCTACAGGAGCTAACTCAGGGGGTTCCTCCTCCGAGATCCTCTGTGCCTGTGGGCACCTTGGCAATCATGGGGGGGGGGCTGTGTGGCCCTTCTCCATGCTGTTCCTGCTGCAGCTGTTTCTCTAGGATCATATTGTGTAGCATGGCAAATACTATGAACATGTGTGCACATGTGGCTGGAGAGTACTGCAGGGCTCCACCAGATATGTCAAGGCAGCGGAACTGTGACTTGAGCATCCCAAACTCAAGCTGTATAATGACACTGGTTTGTGCATGTGCCTCATTATGGTGTTCTTGAGTGTGTGTTTATGCATTTCTGATGGGTGTCATCATCCACGGCTCCAGTGCATAGCCAGCATCCCCCGCCAAATGGCCATACAGGATGTCCCCCCTGGCAAATCCCTGGTACAGCTGTGAGGAATGCCAGATGTGGGAGTTGTGATAGCTTCCAGGGCTGCCAGCACACACATTAATGATAATGCCCTGAGTATTGCACACAACCTGGCAGTTGATGGAATGAATGCAGTTTAAGTAGACCCTATCCTGTTCACCGGGTGGTGCTTTGATGTGGATGTGTGTGTGCAGTCTATGGCACCCAGTACCTCTGGGTAGTCTGCTACATGGTGGAAGAGGCACATATTGCTGGTCCTCTCCTCACGGGTGCTGGGGAAGTAAATGTGCTCACCGTCATGTGGTAGCATGTCATCCAGAATCTGTTGGAGTACCCTGGATGCAGATGCCTGTGAGACCCTCATGATGTCCCCAGTAGGTCTTTGGAAAGTACCTGTAACTAGTATTCTTATGGCTACACATACCTTGCTTTCCACTGGGATGGGTTCCCCTCTGTTGGCTCTGGGTCTGAGGTGAGGCTGGCACAGCTCGATGAGTTGCTGAAGTATGTCCCTGTTCACCCTGTAGCACTCTAGTATCTCCAGATCATGTAGCCCCTGGTAGGTTACCCTGGGTCGAACACTCTTCTCCTGGTGCAGTTGTCAGCATTATCCTCCTCACCACCCTCTGCCTCTAGCACATACTGATGTATCAAAGTGACAGCAGCCCCTAACATTTTGTCTGTTAAAATTCCCCTGATTGTGTACACCAATTGTGCATAATTTGTGGGAAAAACAGACTGAAAGGTGTTTGCATAGTTTATACTGTTGTGCTCCAGATGCTGACTGTATGATTGGTTGACTATGAAACATTTCACCTGCCAGCTATATTATCTTTACTTGATTGCTTTTATTCTGCTTTTTCCCTTTTTTCCCCCCCTTCCCATTTCCACCCCTTTTAAGCCCTGCAGTGTGCTGCACAAACCCATTTCCCAAATGTAAACAGTTCTGCTATTTCCGGGGGGGGGGTTATTTGTTTAAGAGCTGGTGCACACCACACAAACCTGTTTAGTTAAAGTAAACACTTTTAAGTAGAAATGGCCCACCCCTGGATGCAAACAAGCTCCTCATTTCATGGAATAAATAAATACAGCCTCAGACACACCCCCTGTCTTAGCTGTGCTTAGCTAAGCTCAAATGGAAGTCGTGGAGCTCCAATGTGGTTACATCAACCATGACACACACCCTTTTTATGTCAGCTGATTCTCCTGCTTAAATCACTGCCTTATAGCTCCTACACGGTTAGGTGCATCCACACAATGGTCTCCCATTTTGCTATTCAGTAAATTTTGCTCATTTGCATACCCCACTGCCTTAGTCCCTTGTTACACCACTACACCAGAGCTGTTCTCGTTAGTTACCAGTGTCACCTGTTATTGTTTTGATTCTGCATGCTACCCACTATAATGGCAAAATCCAGATTTCACTTAAAATTACCTTTTCACATTTTTTTATTTTCTGCACAATCTCATTTGCACGCTGCTGTGTTATGCTTAAATGGCCGAAATTGGCTAAAAAAAAAGTATTTTCATACTTTTGCAACTGTTTTCCATGCCAATGGCCATACTTTTGGCCATTGGCATGCCTAATAGTCATAATACATGCTTTATTTTGAGCTGTCATGCCCCTGTTTTGATTTTTGCAGAAATGTGCACAGTCAGTAACCAAATACATTTCTGCAATGGATACTGTTCTAACATGGATGCCTGCCTGCTTACTGAATCACTAAGTCACCTCATTTGCATGTTTTTCACCATCAAATGAGGTAATTAGCATTATTCAGTGGTGTCCATGCCAGAATAGTGCTGGCAGGCTCGTGCAAGGCATTATTCAGTGGTGTCCATGCCAGAATAATGCTGGCAGGCTCGTGCAAGGCATTATTCAGTGGTGTCCATGCCAGAATAGTGCTGGCAGGCTCGCCCCCAGCCTTATTTACTGAATTGCTCAGTGGCCATATTCCATGCAATAGCTGCTACACTATACTAGCATGGGAAAAATGCTTTACTGAATCCTAGGCACTGTCTCAGTTAAATATAAACAACACTGTTTTACAGAGACAGGAAGGAACTAATAAAACAGATACCATGGTATTTATAAACACAGTACAAGTAGAATAGAGCATTTAAAAAAAGCCAATTACACTGCAAGGCTTGCATCTTTTGTGTCCAGTAAAAGAAGAATGCACCATACTTCCAAATACTGTTGCATGCCTATTATTATTTATTTATTGACATTTGATTGCTAAGTCTCTCTGGGTAGGTGTTAATTTTCACTGGAGACGTGGAATAAAAAGCTCCAAAGTATTACAAAAACATTTTAAGAACAATAATTTTACAATCTTCGAGAATAATACAAAACATCTACAATTTAAATAATTATATCAAATTAGACATATAATTGCTTAATAACTGTTACAACTTATATGGCAATGATTTAATACTTAGAGAAATTTTATCCAGTTTATGAGAAATTAAAAGAAAGTCAGCATAATACAAATACGAGTTGCAATATAAATTTAGAGAAAAAAAGGAATATGGCTTACTTAAAAATAATTGACTAAGGGGAGAGAAACTGAATAATTTTTGGAGATGTGTCAGGTTCTCAGATGTGCATATGAGGGTGGAGACATTTGTTTATTGTATTAGAGAGGCCTGTTCTGTGGAAGTGGGGAGGTGTTGGTAAGAATGTTAAATAGGAGGGGACTAAGGGTAGAGCTTTGTGGTATACCAGTGGTGACTAGGAGGGTAGAGTGCCATTTTACTGACTGATTCCTATTGGACAGGTAGCTTTTGAACCATAGAAGGGTGGGCTGAGACTGACCTAGTGAGACCATTTGAAGTAGAAGTTTGCTGTGATAAACTGTGTCAAAGACTTTACACAAGTCTAGAAATAAAGAGGAGAACAGTTTGCTGTTATCTCTAGTTTTATAGACAATATCTATACAGGTGAGATGCACAATGTTAGTAATATAGGAGGAATGGAATGCATGCTGTGGGGGGAAAGGAGTACTTCCTGCAGGAGATAGCGTAGTAATTGTTTTTGAATATTTTTTTCAAGTATTTTGAAGAGCAGGGATAAAATTGCTCTAGGCCTACAGTTAATACTTTCTGTTGAATTTCCTTGTTTGTGTAGAAGGATAATGTGTGACGTTTTTCAGAGAGAGGGAACATGGGATTCCTATATTGACCTATTTATAAGGATCAGGACAGAAAAGGAAATGCTACCAGCTGCTGTTTTATGGTACTCACTTGGAAGATCATCAGATGAAGTACAGCATAGTTTGAGTTTGTTTAAGAGTAGTTTCATATAGAATGTGAACACATGTTTGAAGGTGATAGTGGATGAGGTGAAATGTGGCTACTGGGCAGGTTTGGGACTGGATGTTGAGGAATCTTGCTTAGGGATGCTCTACTATCTTTAAAATGGAATAGGAGTTGAATTCTATTACAAGTTTGAGTGGTGAGTTTTTGGGAGAGGAGTTAGGGTTGAATATTTGGCTGGGATGTAAGATTTCTTTAATAGCTGACCAAATGTATTTAGGTTTTTGCTTGCTATTAGTCTGAAAATTGTTATAATATAGATATTTCTGTTCATTTATTTGCATTTTAGTATGGTTGTGGAGGTTTTTGAAGCTTGTGAGATACTCTGGAGTTTTATAGTGTTGACACTTTCTATGCTTTTTTCTATCCTTCATTAGCACTCTACTCTTTTTGAATAGCCAAATTGCATTATTTGGCTTTAGTCTCTTCCTTCAAGCGGGTGCAAAGCTATGTAGGAAAGATGTATTGAATTTATTTACAGCATTATCTAATGAGAGAAGTTTTAGAAGGTTCCAGTTAATAGATGATACAGTAGATATTTCAGGGTTAAACTTGGACAGGTTGCATGTTGTTTTATAAATATGCTGTTTAAGTGACTGTGTCAGATGCCTGGTTTTACAGATAAGAGTAAGACCCATGACGGTTACACTTCTTGCCCAATTATAAAGTGTGCATGGCAAATGTAAATATGGTGGCTGAATAGCCATTAGCCAGAACTTGGGGTATCTAAAATAAGTATTTCCATTGCAATTCTCCTCTGATTCCTCCAATGATTTCATTCTGAATGGAAGAGACTGCAGAGCAGGACCATACAGTGTGGAGGTAATCCACATTCAACCCTCCCCCTGCACATCTCCAGCATTTACTGTGCCAGTGCTCTGTGACACACATGTAACATCTTAATATATGAGAAGTAGGATAATACAGGTAGTTTTGAGTCAAAAGCTTAAAAAATAAAAGCATTCCTCCCCCTCTAGCTGCACGTGTGCAAAGGCTTAACATTTCATCCTCAGGCTATCCATAACCACATTGGGTGTGTCTATCTCACTTTGATAGAGTTGTTTGATCCTGATGCCTGCTTCCAGGGGAGGACAGCAATTGTCCAAGCCACAAAGAATGATTGCATTTCCCCTACAGTCAAGGACTCTTCTAATCTTCATATATTGGTATGAAGAAATTTTATCGTCTGGGAATTTAAACAATATGTCCGTTTAGGTTAAGAACTGCATAGAGTGTCCCCTGTAGTTTGTGCCATATTGGCTTCATACTAATATCTATCAATTGCCTCAGACTGGAAGTCATAGTCATCCCCGTGTAGTTATGATTCTTAAATTCTGAGTATCTGCTAACTGCTTTGCTGTAAATTCACTGAGGGGGGAAGGCTGTCATATTTCCGACAATAAATTGCAACCCTGTTTGCTTAGTCAGCTTCTTAAAGTTGGCCTAAAGTGGAGTATTATTAACCAATGGATTGGTGACACTTTGCATACAATCGCTAGTGTACCATGATGACAAATAACCTACTTTCCTGGGTATGCTATTACTATGCTCAAAATATTTGTGGATAAAGACAGTGTTTATTGATAAGCCACTAACACAAATAATAAGTGCAATAGTGGAGAAATATGCAAAGTGCCACAATAAAGGTCAGAAGGTCGTAACTTTGATCCTCATTGCTTCAATAAGGAACTGCTACTGTTAAATACAGCCAATAAAGTATGCTTTCAATAGGCCTTCTAGATTGCTCTTAAATGACTTGCAAATGTTTGCTGTGAAACCATTGAGTCCTGAGGCTATTCCTGTGATTTAGTCTGTGATACCTGGCATTATGTTTTATAAGCTCAGTGGTCACCCAATGTGCTCACAATCCTCCAGAGAAATGAATGGTGAACAGAGAAAAATAATTCTTGATATAAGCAGATGAAGCACTAGACTGGTATTGAAAGACTTGCTGGTATGCTTCCATTAAAATCTGATTAATAACCTTGGGGTCTATGTTATCTCCCCCCTTAGATAATTTGATAGAACGGTTCCTAATATCTGTAGCCTGACACTCTTCTCATATCTTTTTTTTTGCAGTAACTTCTGTGATTTAACTTCCCTGGCCCAGTAATGCAACTTCATTTGCTCAAATCTCTCTGCAATATCCTGATAGGCCGGATTCTGAAGTTGCTTTGACTGTTTTCTCATCCATTATTTGTAAATTCTTACAACCACCCTCCTTCATGCAGGATTCTGCTCAAATCTCTGCAATATCCTGATAAGCCAGATTCTGAAGTTGCTTTGACTGATTTCTCCTCCATTAGTTGTAAATTCTTACAACCACCCTCCTTCATATAGAATTCTTTACCTTGAAAAATCTGCATTACCTCCTTCCTTTTCAGTTATTTTCAATTGATGTGCACAACACAGAAATGCCTGAATTTTCCTTTACACCTCATTAAATAGCTCCCATGCACTGCTTCTCTGAGAGGGGTGGCTCCTGCTATTGGACTGCAGGACTGTAGCCCCCCCCCCCCAGCTGTAAAAAAAAAGAAAAAGCAAAATAAAAAAAAAGCAAAATGAAATAAAAAAATGATAGCGAGTCCTGGAACTCCACACATGCATACTCAATGTACCCATAACTCCATGCATGTGCACAGGAATCCAGACTGGTTAAACAGCAGTCCAGATTAGGAAGAAGACCTCAGACTACAGAGATGCCCAGAAGTCTATGTGGTTACAACTGCATGGACTGGAAGGGGATTGGACTGCAACATCTGCAGGCTCTTGCGAGAAGGGCTTTACTTTTGTAAGTCTCAACATATATGTTACCAGATGGGTAGCTAACTGGTTCAATAATAGTGCCCACTCAGTCAAAGTAGTGGTACCCACCTCTAGTAGTAGAGTCTGCCACAGTGGTGTACCCCAAGGTTTGGTCTGGGGGCCTCTACAGTTTGAGATATATGTATCTGAGGTACAAGACAGATGCTTGCAAGCTGGCCACTGTCTTACATTCCCCTACTGATGTGAGCATCCTTCAGGTGGCTCTCACCCAAATTAATGTCTGGTGCAAGCAGCACTGCTGCAAACTGAATGCTAGGAGATTCATCATCCTCCCTGCTGTGGCAGATGTCATTCACACTAATTACGACAGTAATAATATACTGAGCATGCAGTCAGGTGTGAGGCGACTTGTGCACCAAGGTTGGTAGCAACCTCACAATTTCCCACCATGTGGGCACCATTGTATGGAAGGCTGTCTACATGGCCCACCTCACAAATACGGGTATGTTATCCAGGAACCAGGAGGACACAACATCCCTGTACTCCACCCTTATCAGATGCATTGCCAAGTGCAATGGCTCCTTTGGCATGTACCTTGCCAAGAAAATGCAGCAGTTGCAGAGACCACAGAGGTTCCTGACCATGCAACTCCAGGGTCTGCAACACCTATCCTATACAGATAGGCTGAAAGCCCTGTCCCTGTACTCAGTCTCATACACAATGATCATAAGTGACCTGTGTCTGACATACAAGACCATTTCCAAACCAGCCTTGATGATGTTTCTGCATATCTGTAAGACAAATTCCACTCACGCAACATGCACGGAAGGTCCTCACATGGTCTGTGACATGTATAGTACTTGTTGGCAGGATAGTGTAGTGTCCCACACAATACACTGTCTGTAAAATACACTCCCTCCCCATGTCTAGCAGAGGATGTGTATAGCCCTCTTGAAAAAGAAGCTGGATGACTGCATGGGAAATGGATAATACACCCCTGGGATCCTGCGTGTATCACAGCTGAACAGTGGAAACAGGTGCTGGCTTTGAAGGGACATGGGTGAAAGTCTGGGCCAGGCTTATGAGGGCATCATGGCCAATAGACTGGTATCATCTTATGAGGCTATGCACCTAGTACTTTACATGTTTCCTGTATGTATAGCAGATTGTCCTGCAATGTTGTCTGAAATGAATCCCTGTGAGCCTGAACTATGTAGTTACTGCAGAGATAGTGTATACACTTATTCCTTCATCAGTTATCATCACATATCATTACACCTTGTCATTGGGTGTGGTCTGTATAGCAGTAAGTCAGCTCTTACAGTACATGCATACGCACTTTGTGACACTGTATAGCTCACTCCAATAGCCATGGTCTTGGTCACAATTACCATTCTGCTAATAGGCCCATCACACAGTAGGCTTTGCCACCCTTTGTTGTGTGCCTTACAGTAGCTGTGAAAGAGATATGTTGTGGCAGGAAGAACTACTGTAAGGTCTGCCCTGAAAGGCCCATAGGTGTCAAAGCTGTGCCAGACTGTACCAGCAGTGTGTGTGTGTGTGTGTGTGTGTGTGTGTGTGTGTGTGTGTGTGTGTGTCAGCAAACATAATACTACAGGGTATTAATTTACATATGTTGTCTTCCTCGCAAGTGAAAATGAGGGTTGTTGTCTCTCCCCCTCACAACCTGATGTCAGTGTCTTAGTGGGCACCCATGATGATGGTGGTCATAGTGAGGCACAGGTGGGGTTGTTGAGGCCTGAATCTGTGCCATTGTTTGATATCCCACTTTCACCCACCATGTCCCCACACACAGTCAGTATGCACACACATACCCAGTCCCCAGCAGCTATGGGTAATGCACAGATTGAGGGTGGTGGCATGGAACAGGCTGGTGTGTTGACTATGGTGAGTGTGAGTGTAGACACCAGC
This sequence comes from Protopterus annectens, assembly GCF_019279795.1. NCBI lineage: Eukaryota > Metazoa > Chordata > Ceratodontiformes > Protopteridae > Protopterus > Protopterus annectens. Next base: position 1,395,225,399 of record NC_056735.1, read on the forward strand.
CATAGCCAGAGAGCAGGCAAGGTCACATACAGGCAGATGGACAGGGGTGCATGATGGAGGACTACTGCCCATCAAGCCCCTGTCACAAGTGCCACAGCAAGTGTCACCAAATCCATGTTATGGTCTGTCATGGAGGCACAGGCGCGTACTGACCGCAACACCAGACAGATGCTCAGGGTCATGAATGCAGTGCTTCCTGCCATGCATGATGACCTCCATGGCATTTGTGATGCCATATGTCATCTTGCCAGTGTTGTGGATAGACAGTGGGGTGAGACATTGCCACTGCCTGACCGTGCAATGTCTGTGCTTGAACAAGTAGTAGGAGTAGGGCATCGGCCAGGTGGACATAAGTCAGCAACATGATCAGCTGAGAGCTCACGTAGCCATGCACATTCACAGTCCCATAGTGGCAGTCCCAGCAGCACTACCGAAGGGAAGGTTCTGTCCACACCACACCAGAGCAGGCCATAGGCAATTTGCCCTGGCCAGTCCCGACAGGGACGTGGATCCAGCAGACAGCAGTCACCATTGAGGAGTATTACCACATCATGCATGGGCCTGGTGGTGCCAGTGATACACCTGACAGAACCAATTACTACATCCCTGCTGAGAGACGGTGAACCTTACATCCTGCTATATATAGTCCACTGCTGTCCAACATAGCCCTGTGTCTGGAATCCACATGGCTTGATGGTGTGCAGACAAACACTCACACATTCCTATCACAGGTCAGTCTCCAGCAGACATGCACGGCCCTCTGCATAGCCCAGTTGAACACCAACCTTTCAGACACACACACACACACACACACACACACACACACACACACACACACACACACAATGTCAGCCATATGGCCCAGCGTAGGCCTCTGGCAATCCAACACCACACCCTGTGCATGTGATGATACTTGTGCCATAACCCTGTTATCCATACCATTGATTCACTGACATGCTCACAAGGGTTTGATGCAAAGGGGGACTATAGTATAGTGTAGCAATGCCATGCTGTGTAAGGTGCTGTCTTCTGGCAATAGTTATGGATACACATCGAAGTTATCTGTACCTTGTTAGCCATGATGCACTATTGCTGTTAGTACTGCTGACTGACTGTAGTGTCACATACTGTATTCTGGTTGTGTTCCAGGTGTCTGTGTGTCTGCAGGCTGTGGGCCTGCTGACAGTAGCAATGACGAGTAAGGCGGGGTGGAAACACAGTGACCTTTTCATAGCCAAGGTACAGCTTTATATGTATATGTTTACCAGGTGTGTTTACATGCAACAGTGTGTGAGGGCACTTGTGGCAGACAGTGTAACCTTGCATACATACTCTTGACACAGCCACCTAGCCTTCATACATGTCATCTGGGTGTTCTGTAGGACTGCAGGCTCACACATACCGAAGAGGTTACTTGAGTACTGGCACTAGGTCCCTCACAAGCTTAACCATTACTTTAACTACAACAGATTCAGCTATCAGCACCTGTTGTCCCTGCCATTTCTGTCCCATCCACTCAGCTGTCATGCAATTGATCAGGGTATGCCTGGTACTGTGCATGACAGGTTTGGGGTATGTATTCCTGGCACAGGTCAGCCTGTGCTAGTCTAACCTGACAATCATCAGCGTGTGAGTCTCCTGTCTCATATGCCTGTATAGCCTCTCATTCTGGTAGTGCACACAGAGTCATATTTTTGTACATGGGGTAGCTGATGAAGGGCTGAGCACAGCCCCTACCTGCACAGTCTTATGAATGATAGAGCTAGATACATAGCACAAATAGCACAGTGACTACTATTGAAGTGGTGAAAATTGCAGGGGCTGTTAGGATTGCCAGTGCTGGGTTCAGAGACTCTTACCATGATAGAGCTGTCTGACACACACACACACACACACACACACACACACACACACACACACACACACACACACACACACAAAATGATGCATGGGGCCATACACTGAAACACACATGCACATGGAGGTGACACTTCTCAGAGTAGATGACTTACCCATCTATTAATGTGCAATGCACAGTGATATGACCATTGCATGTACCACAGTGGCTTAGTGTTAGAAACTGTATAACTGTTCTTGTATGGTGGATGACATCTGTATGGGCTGACACTAGGCTGGCAATGGGGTAGTTTACCGGGTAGAAGAGGCACACAAAATGGTATAGCCATCACATACACATACTAAAGACAGCCACATGGGCTGTGGATACAGAAACGCATACACAGTTGCCAGTAGACATATTAGTAACCCTTCATATCCACTTGTATGTACTATAGTGACATGCTCCACATAGATTATATACCTGGGACATAACACACAACCTCTTACAACAAGTAATCTAGCAAATGCCTTCATGGATGGTGGGTAACCCACCAGACATAGTGATTGGTCTTGTCTACTGCTCCTAAAAACCTGCACAAGTGATAGAGTGACCTACTTTGTATCAGCATGATGTGTCAGTCAGGTACAATATCTGATGCTGGCATGTGTGTCACTATTGTAACTGTGACATATTTGGCAATGCTATCACAGGAATGCTCATTGTTAGGGGACACAGACCCCATATAGGTTGCAAACAAGTGGATATTCCATGTACATCTGTACAGATGACTGGTATGGGCTGTATAGTGTTACATGGTGCATATGAAGCAGATGCCATTAACAGGCTTTTTAATGTAATGTCATGGGTAGGGGGTCAACAGGCCTTAAAATGGTATAACCTACACACATAATATCCACAGGGGATATGCTTCACACATACTACTAGAGTTGTCAGTATTGAGATTAGAACAGCTACCTAATTATTTCCACTATAGTATTACACTATTATTGCACATGCCACATATCTTAGAAGGCTGACACATGTATACAGGTACATTTAAGGTGAATGACATCAGCAGGCCTTGTTAAGTAGGGCAATGGGACATGTACTGGGTGGTACACCCCGTAAAAATGGTGTAACCCACACCCCAGAGGATATGATTCTCACCCATACTCACAAGGATGGTGTGATTCTCACACACACTATCACAGTTGCCAGTATTGAATTTAGAAGCCCTACCTATCTAGTTACATGTATTACAGTGCTACGCAGTTATCACATGCGCCATGGAGATTACAGGATTTAATAGTGTCACATTGTATGTCTAAGGCGAATTACATCAAGAGTCCTTGCAAAGTATGGCAATGGGAAATGTACTGGGTGGAAAGGGCATCAAGATACATTACACTACAAACATGCACACTTGCAGACACCTTCATATACACACACACATTTGCCACAACTGTGTGCAGAACCCCTGCCTATCTAGTTATCTGTAATATACTGTTACTTAGTTATTACACACACTACAGAGCTTATAGGGCTGAGTGCTGTCCAAAGTTACTTCTAAGGGCAGTGACATCAGCAGGAATGCTAATGTAGGGCACTGAGAAGTGTTGTGGGTGGGAAAGTCTTAAAAATACTTTGTTCTACAAACATACAGATTTACAGACTCTTGTATATGCAAACACACACACACACACACACACACACACACACACACACACACACACACACACGCGCGCACACATGCCAGAAATGAGAATAGAACACCTGCCTATCTAGTTATTTGTACTATACTGTTACGTAGTTATTGCAATCACCACTGAGCTTATATGGCTAAGACCTGTACAAAGGTACTTCTGAGGGGAATGGCATCAGCAGGACTGCTAAAGTAGGGCACTAGGAAGTGTAGTGGTTGGGAATGGCCTAAAACTGTCACACCTATGAAGAAACATACACACACTTGCACATGCCAGGACTGGGATTAGAACACCAACCTATCTAATTATTTGTACTATAGTGTTACACAGTTATCATGTGTGCTACAGAGCTTATAGGGTTGACAATTGCCCAAAAGTACTTCTCTGATGAATGACATCAGCAGAACTGCTAAAGTAGGGCACTGGGATTTGTACTGGGTGAGAATGTCCTCAAAACGCTTCATCCTACAAACATACACACACTTACCAGAACTGGGAATAGAACCCCTGCTTATCTAGTTATTTGTACTACAGTGTTACGCAGTTCTTACATGCACTACAGAGCTTATAAGACTGACAAGTGCAGAAATGTTTTTCTAAAGTGAATGACATCAGCAGGACTGCTAAAATAGGGCACTGGGAAGTGTTGTGGGTGAGAAAGTCCTCAAAATGCTTCAGCCTACAAACATTCACACTTACAAACACTTGTATGCATGCACACACACACACACACACACACACACACACACACACACACACACACACACACACACACACACACACACACACACTTGCCAGAACTGGGAATAGAACCCCTGCTTATTTAGATATTTGTACAATAGGGTTACACAGTTATTGCACGTGCTACAGAGGTTATAGGGTTGTCAAGTGCCCAAAGGTACTTCTAAGGTGAATGACATCAGCAGGACTGCTAAAGTAGGGCACTGGGAAGTGTTGTGGGTGGGAATGGCCTAAAACTGTTTCACCTACAAACACACACACACACACACACACACACACACACACACACACCTACATTTGCCATGACTGAGATTAGAATGCCTACCTATCTGGTTATTTGTACTGTAGTGTGAAGCAATTGTCGCATGTGCTGCAGAGCTTATAGTGGTGACAGGTGTCCAATGGTACTTCTAATGCCAATGACAGCAGCAGATCTTGTGAAGTAGGGCAATGGAAAGTGACTGAGTGTGAATGGCCTCCTAATACTTAAACCTACAGACACACACACACACACACACACACACACACACACACACACACACACACACACACACACACACACAAAGGCAGGTGATGTGATATTATAACCCCCACCTTAGTACTATTACATAAGGGAGCTCACCTTCATGCTGGCATGTGCGACTGGTTATGACTGGTATGCCACTGTCCGCAGCAGGACATTACTCTATGCTAATCAGGGTATCCTTGTGTATGACTCACTCCCTGAGTGTCCCTCTCTCTCTCTCTCTCTCTCTATATATATATATATATATATATATCACTGTCTGTCTCTCTCTTCCCCATGTTTATGTGTGTGTATGCTTGACATATTTTTATATGTTGCCCATATATATGTCTGTGTATCAAATGCAACAGATGCAGATATATAACATATGGGCCACGTACAGCCAGCTGAGGGTAATCCTGTCTGATGGGTGTGTGTAGGGACAGTTAAGGTGTACTTAGCTGTCTGTATGCAAAGACATATATGCACAATACAGTTATATAGTCCAGTGTGGGTTTCACCATGGCCTGTGATTCTCTACGTGTAAGAGCATGCCCATTATGACCTTCTGTAGGGAGAATGGGACTCCAATCCAGAGATAGTTGTACTCCTGTCTAGAGTTTTGTGTGTTACAGCCATACCTCTCAAAAGTAAATAGGACTTTCCTGGAGGTACTGGATTTGTTTTAGCAGACATTTTCTGACATATCTGAAGTCTGACACTGGAATGTATTGTGTCATTACCTAGTAACAGACATCCTCAGATCATCACAGTGCTATACCAGAGGGAATACAAGATGTATGATGCACAGACCAATATTACAAGCTCAACTATAAACATTCTTAAAAAGGCCAGTTGAGAAGTGTGGCTAGAGCTGGTTGACTGATGAAGCTGTGTAAACAGTCCAGCAACTTGGTGATATACTGGCTGGGAATCTCCTGCTTGTGTGGTATTCTTCTTACTTCAAAAGTCATATCATGGTGTGTCCATACCTCTCAAATGTACATTTTTGGCAGATTGTCCAGGTGTTTGTCTAGAACTTTCATCCAGTCTACATAAACTTTTGTTTTTATGGCAAGTTAGTTGCATATAATTGAAGACTGATGTTACAAAATAATGACAGACATTAGTGTTTCAGACTTCATAACCTTCAGACAATTCCTGCTAACGCAAAACCCCTTATTCTACCAACTTTCTCAGTATGTAAGGGCAATATTTACAACACGTGCCTTCCATTGGGCCTTTGCCCCACTTTTATGTATGACCTTGTCCAGATGTCTTGCTATCAGAGGTTGAGAGGTATGGGTGTGGGTAGTGCATTCTACTCTGCAGAAATGGTCATTACATGTGTAGTATATTCCACATAGCACTGTGACTTCCAGGTATGTCGGTGGCAGAGCAGTACAGAGTAATGTGGTGAACCACTGACAGACAGTTGTGTATAGGTTGATAGGTTGCTATGACATTATAGGTTAATAGGTTCATAGGTATATACTAGGCTAATGGCCCTGGAGCCTTTACAAGCCTAGCCCATATGATTACCCTGGCATTGTGCCACCCAACCTTAGTTCCTAGTGCCTCTGTCAAGTAGAGCCACTGGAGTGATCCCCGGGGTGGATTTTCTATTTCCCTTCCACTCATCAAGATTTCTCTTGAAGAGGGCCAGTGAGGTGCTCTGCTCGACATGTATGGGAAGTCTATTCCATAGCATGGGCAGTCTCTGGGTTATGAACCTGTCCTTCCAGCATGTTCTGTTGATTTTGGTAATGAGGTTGAGGACTCTGGAGCATGTGGTGCAGAGGGATTGGGATTTATTTAGATGTAGCATTTCTAAATGAGCTGGGTCAGACATGGCTTTGTAAGTAGTTAGTAGGGAATTGGCCCTGAAGCCCTTATAACCCACGTAGATGAGAGTGTAGCCCATGTTACAGCATGTCAGCACACAGAGCCCCTGTCCAACAGGGACACAGGTGGGATCACAGGACTGTATTTTGTGTTTCCCATGCACTTATACAGGGAGCACACCACTAGGGCCATTGAGGCACTTGGCTGGCTGTTGACAGGGAGTGTATTCTACAGATGGGGGAGTCCATGGTACATGTATCTGTCACACCGACAAGCCGCACTGATATCACAGCCCAGGTTGATGCTGTGCCTACAGGTTGATGGAGTGGGCCTTGAGTTCCAGATGTGCAACAGTCCTATCAAGGCAGGGTCTGTATTGCTTTGTATGCCAGACAGGGGTCACCTCAGCAGAGTCTGTATAGAATGAGGTAGAGGGACAGTGCTGTTAGCCTATCTGTGTAGGGTAGGTGTTTGTGGTTTGGGGTAAGCCCTCAGTGTTTGCAAGACCCTGGTGTGTGGAGTCTACATGGTCTGTGGTGTGTAGGGTTTTGGAGTTCTCATGTAATTTTGCCTCTGAGGTGTCCATTGTTTGGGTTTTGGTTTGGTTATGGACCTCCACTGATATGGGTGTGTGTTGTGTATTTGCAGGTGATGTTTACTGACTCCATACACTGCATGGCACCTATGTTACTGCACAATCTGTTCTGGTGGGCACATTCTCCATTTGTCTGGCCAGTAGACCCCTTCCCCTTATGTGTGTCTCTTTGTCCTCCTGTAGTCCAGTTACAGGCTTTGACCACAGTGGCTGCTGTTATGTATTTGTTATTCTAATGTGAGCAGGGTAAATGCAGTAACATCAAACACAAGGTTGTGGACTTCATACCTCTGAGTGTACCTATTTAGCAGGTTGTCCATCATTACACAACTCCATTTTCTGTGGTCCTTAGACAGTTTCTGTTGCTATATGTTATTATGAGGCTACATGTGGGCCTACCTGTCATAACATCAGACACTGACATCTGGACAGGCCCAAATATGACAGTCAGACAAAGCCCCACGCATGGGGAGAGGGTGTTAATAATGTTCTGCCAAACATAACCAGTTGGGAGACCGGTCTGGAAATTGCTTGTTTGCTCTTATGGGTATGATGTTTGCTTCCCCACTGTCTTCCATTGCTGTTTTGACATGACCCTTTCTTGTTTTGCAAATAGTTGGCAGGCAAATGCAATGTTAGGACAAGCAGAACAGATATACAAGGCATACATGTGCTCCTTCTTTGACAACCTGTGTCATTCCAGGGGTATGGCTGTTGGCCATTGACATGTTATCAGTGCTGACACAGAAAGGTATCAGCCTTTTATAAACTGGCAGTACACTGACCTTCAGGTACCTGCTGTCCTACTAGGCACCATACCTCTCAACTTCTGAGACATCTGGACAAAGCCATAAGTAATTGGGGGACAGAGGCCTAAATATAGGGACCATTTTTAAGTACTGGCCTTACAAGCTAGAAAGGTGATTCAATAACAGGTTTTGCATTAGCATTCATGTTTCTATAGGATATGAAGTCTGACACTACAATCTGTCATTATTTTCTGACCTTAGTCTTACATGATTTGCCAGTGACTAGCCAGACAGCCACTATTTTATGATATACAGACCACAAATATGATGCAAACCTCTGGACATTTTGCAATAGGTCTGTACAGTTGAGAGGTATGGTAGGCACTGTGCAGGTTACTCCAAGCTGTGTACTGTCCATATGTTTGGCCCCCTGTCCATGACCTGTCCAGCTTTCCTGCATTAACAGATATTGATGTCTGGACAGTGTGTATAACTCCTACCATAGGTGTAGCTGACATGCAGAATAGTTGGAACATGGCCCTGTCAACTGCAGTACTGTACCTAGGCCACTAGGACACAACAGCCAGGAGTAAGTGCTGGCCACACCCTGACAGTATTAACCACACATATACATAGCTCATTGACCCCTGCATATTGTGGACATGCAACACGTTATCATGTTGATTAGGACAGCCATGGCAATATGTGCTCTGCTGCTATTTATCTGCAAACATACATGTTACTGCATTTCTATGGGGATATGGATTGGGGGGGTACACCTGTCAACTGTACACATTTGCACAGACTGTGCTAATATTTGCTTAACATTTTGGTTCCATTTAGCATAGTATTGTGCCCTGTCTTGGAGACTAGTGGCATATCACTAAAGACCACAGGTCAGACTGTAATGGCCTATATTTGAGTTTCAGACTTCTTACCCTTCAGAGCCTTACTGCAACTACAAGACCTACTGTGCTATCACTGTCTGTGTGGGGGGGGGGGGTATTTCATCATTGTCACCATTTGTGGGTCTTTGCCCGACATTTCTTTATGGTTTTCTATGGCTGACTTGCTGGGTGAGGCTAAGGGGTGAGCATGGGACCCCCAAACTGACACCCATGCTTGTGACCTATGATCCCCCCAGTTAGTTGCCCCCCACATATACTGCAGTGGGATTTGTCACCTTGGGTACTACTGCATAGTGTGGGGAAGCCAGTACTGGGCAAACATTTCCTAGTGTCTCACATAGCTGTCAGTTGTCTGCTGCTATCCCAGTAGGCCACCCCATTCCCTTGCATGCATGCAGCTATACCATAGATATGCTACCAGAACATACTACTCCCTTCATTTATTGTTAAGAAGGCTGACTTTGTGAGGGCGGTGTGTGAGGGCTACCTGTGTCAGATGCACACAGTACACTGCCTATACATGGTAAGGTACAGGTAGTGTAATGCGTGTGGCATCCATTTTAATGTGTGTGTGAGTCAGAGAGAGGTGTCAGTCCCTGGGTCTCTGCAGTGTCAGTGTTTGTGCTTTGCGTTGCCTCTTTGCCAAGGCCAGGGCATACCGGGCATGCCTCCATCTGCCTACAGGAGCTAACTCAGGGGGTTCCTCCTCCGAGATCCTCTGTGCCTGTGGGCACCTTGGCAATCATGGGGGGGGGGCTGTGTGGCCCTTCTCCATGCTGTTCCTGCTGCAGCTGTTTCTCTAGGATCATATTGTGTAGCATGGCAAATACTATGAACATGTGTGCACATGTGGCTGGAGAGTACTGCAGGGCTCCACCAGATATGTCAAGGCAGCGGAACTGTGACTTGAGCATCCCAAACTCAAGCTGTATAATGACACTGGTTTGTGCATGTGCCTCATTATGGTGTTCTTGAGTGTGTGTTTATGCATTTCTGATGGGTGTCATCATCCACGGCTCCAGTGCATAGCCAGCATCCCCCGCCAAATGGCCATACAGGATGTCCCCCCTGGCAAATCCCTGGTACAGCTGTGAGGAATGCCAGATGTGGGAGTTGTGATAGCTTCCAGGGCTGCCAGCACACACATTAATGATAATGCCCTGAGTATTGCACACAACCTGGCAGTTGATGGAATGAATGCAGTTTAAGTAGACCCTATCCTGTTCACCGGGTGGTGCTTTGATGTGGATGTGTGTGTGCAGTCTATGGCACCCAGTACCTCTGGGTAGTCTGCTACATGGTGGAAGAGGCACATATTGCTGGTCCTCTCCTCACGGGTGCTGGGGAAGTAAATGTGCTCACCGTCATGTGGTAGCATGTCATCCAGAATCTGTTGGAGTACCCTGGATGCAGATGCCTGTGAGACCCTCATGATGTCCCCAGTAGGTCTTTGGAAAGTACCTGTAACTAGTATTCTTATGGCTACACATACCTTGCTTTCCACTGGGATGGGTTCCCTCTGTTGGCTCTGGGTCTGAGGTGAGGCTGGCACAGCTCGATGAGTTGCTGAAGTATGTCCCTGTTCACCCTGTAGCACTCTAGTATCTCCAGATCATGTAGCCCCTGGTAGGTTACCCTGGGTGAACACTCTTCTCCTGGTGCAGTTGTCAGCATTATCCTCCTCACCACCCTCTGCCTCTAGCACATACTGATGTATCAAAGTGACAGCAGCCCCTAACATTTTGTCTGTTAAAATTCCCCTGATTGTGTACACCAATTGTGCATAATTTGTGGGAAAAACAGACTGAAAGGTGTTTGCATAGTTTATACTGTTGTGCTCCAGATGCTGACTGTATGATTGGTTGACTATGAAACATTTCACCTGCCAGCTATATTATCTTTACTTGATTGCTTTTATTCTGCTTTTTCCCTTTTTTCCCCCCCTTCCCATTTCCACCCCTTTTAAGCCCTGCAGTGTGCTGCACAAACCCATTTCCCAAATGTAAACAGTTCTGCTATTTCCGGGGGGGGGGGGTTATTTGTTTAAGAGCTGGTGCACACCACACAAACCTGTTTAGTTAAAGTAAACACTTTTAAGTAGAAATGGCCCACCCCTGGATGCAAACAAGCTCCTCATTTCATGGAATAAATAAATACAGCCTCAGACACACCCCCTGTCTTAGCTGTGCTTAGCTAAGCTCAAATGGAAGTCGTGGAGCTCCAATGTGGTTACATCAACCATGACACACACCCTTTTTATGTCAGCTGATTCTCCTGCTTAAATCACTGCCTTATAGCTCCTACACGGTTAGGTGCATCCACACAATGGTCTCCCATTTTGCTATTCAGTAAATTTTGCTCATTTGCATACCCCACTGCCTTAGTCCCTTGTTACACCACTACACCAGAGCTGTTCTCCTTAGTTACCAGTGTCACCTGTTATTGTTTTGATTCTGCATGCTACCCACTATAATGGCAAAATCCAGATTTCACTTAAAATTACCTTTTCACATTTTTTTTTATTTTCTGCACAATCTCATTTGCACGCTGCTGTGTTATGCTTAAATGGCCGAAATTGGCCAAAAAAAAAAAGTATTTTCATACTTTTGCAACTGTTTTCCATGCCAATGGCCATACTTTTGGCCATTGGCATGCCTAATAGTCATAATACATGCTTTATTTTGAGCTGTCATGCCCCTGTTTTGATTTTTGCAGAAATGTGCACAGTCAGTAACCAAATACATTTCTGCAATGGATACTGTTCTAACATGGATGCCTGCCTGCTTACTGAATCACTAAGTCACCTCATTTGCATGTTTTTCACCATCAAATGAGGTAATTAGCATTATTCAGTGGTGTCCATGCCAGAATAGTGCTGGCAGGCTCGTGCAAAGCATTATTCAGTGGTGTCCATGCCAGAATAATGCTGGCAGGCTCGTGCAAGGCATTATTCAGTGGTGTCCATGCCAGAATAGTGCTGGCAGGCTCGTGCACGCCCCCAGCCTTATTTACTGAATTGCTCAGTGGCCATATTCCATGCAATAGCTGCTACACTATACTAGCATGGGAAAAATGCTTTACTGAATCCTAGGCACTGTCTCAGTTAAATATAAACAACACTGTTTTACAGAGACAGGAAGGAACTAATAAAACAGATACCATGGTATTTATAAACACAGTACAAGTAGAATAGAGCATTTAAAAAAAGCCAATTACACTGCAAGGCTTGCATCTTTTGTGTCCAGTAAAAAAGAAGAATGCACCATACTTCCAAATACTGTTGCATGCCTATTATTATTTATTTATTGACATTTGATTGCTAAGTCTCTCTGGGTAGGTGTTAATTTTCACTGGAGACGTGGAATAAAAAGCTCCAAAGTATTACAAAAACATTTTAAGAACAATAATTTTACAATCTTCGAGAATAATACAAAACATCTACAATTTAAATAATTATATCAAATTAGACATATAATTGCTTAATAACTGTTACAACTTATATGGCAATGATTTAATACTTAGAGAAATTTTATCCAGTTTATGAGAAATTAAAAGAAAGTCAGCATAATACAAATACGAGTTGCAATATAAATTTAGAGAAAAAAAGGAATATGGCTTACTTAAAAATAATTGACTAAGGGGAGAGAAACTGAATAATTTTTGGAGATGTGTCAGGTTCTCAGATGTGCATATGAGGGTGGAGACATTTGTTTATTGTATTAGAGAGGCCTGTTCTGTGGAAGTGGGGAGGTGTTGGTAAGAATGTTAAATAGGAGGGACTAAGGGTAGAGCTTTGTGGTATACCAGTGGTGACTAGGAGGGTAGAGTGCCATTTTACTGACTGATTCCTATTGGACAGGTAGCTTTTGAACCATAGAAGGGTGGGCTGAGACTGACCTAGTGAGACCATTTGAAGTAGAAGTTTGCTGTGATAAACTGTGTCAAAGACTTTACACAAGTCTAGAAATAAAGAGGAGAACAGTTTGCTGTTATCTCTAGTTTTATAGACAATATCTATACAGGTGAGATGCACAATGTTAGTAATATAGGAGGAATGGAATGCATGCTGTGGGGGGAAAGGAGTACTTCCTGCAGGAGATAGCGTAGTAATTGTTTTTGAATATTTTTTTCAAGTATTTTGAAGAGCAGGGATAAAATTGCTCTAGGCCTACAGTTAATACTTTCTGTTGAATTTCCTTGTTTGTGTAGAAGGATAATGTGTGACGTTTTTCAGAGAGAGGGAACATGGGATTCCTATATTGACCTATTTATAAGGATCAGGACAGAAAAGGAAATGCTACCAGCTGCTGTTTTATGGTACTCACTTGGAAGATCATCAGATGAAGTACAGCATAGTTTGAGTTTGTTTAAGAGTAGTTTCATATAGAATGTGAACACATGTTTGAAGGTGATAGTGGATGAGGTGAAATGTGGCTACTGGGCAGGTTTGGGACTGGATGTTGAGGAATCTTGCTTAGGGATGCTCTACTATCTTTAAAATGGAATAGGAGTTGAATTCTATTACAAGTTTGAGTGGTGAGTTTTGGGAGAGGAGTAATGGTTGAATTTTTGGCTGGGATGTAAGATTGCATCAATAGCTGACCAAATGTATTTAGGTTTTTGCTTGCTATTAGTCTGAAAATTGTTATAATATAGATATTTCTGTTCATTTATTTGCATTTTAGTATGGTTGTGGAGGTTTTGAAGCTTGTGAGATACTCTGGAGTTTTATAGTGTTGACACTTTCTATGCTTTTTCTATCCTTCATTAGCACTCTACTCTTTTTGAATAGCCAAATTGCATTATTTGGCTTTAGTCTCTTCCTTCAAGCGGGTGCAAAGCTATGTAGGAAAGATGTATTGAATTTATTTACAGCATTATCTAATGAGAGAAGTTTTAGAAGGTTCCAGTTAATAGATGATACAGTAGATATTTCAGGGTTAAACTTGGACAGGTTGCATGTTGTTTTATAAATATGCTGTTTAAGTGACTGTGTCAGATGCCTGGTTTTACAGATAAGAGTAAGACCCATGACGGTTACACTTCTTGCCCAATTATAAAGTGTGCATGGCAAATGTAAATATGGTGGCTGAATAGCCATTAGCCAGAACTTGGGGTATCTAAAATAAGTATTTCCATTGCAATTCTCCTCTGATTCCTCCAATGATTTCATTCTGAATGGAAGAGACTGCAGAGCAGGACCATACAGTGTGGAGGTAATCCACATTCAACCCCTCCCCCTGCACATCTCCAGCATTTACTGTGCCAGTGCTCTGTGACACACATGTAACATCTTAATATATGAGAAGTAGGATAATACAGGTAGTTTTGAGTCAAAAAGCTTAAAAAATAAAAGCATTCCTCCCCCTCTAGCTGCACGTGTGCAAAGGCTTAACATTTCATCCTCAGGCTATCCATAACCACATTGGGTGTGTCTATCTCACTTTGATAGAGTTGTTTGATCCTGATGCCTGCTTCCAGGGGAGGACAGCAATTGTCCAAGCCACAAAGAATGATTGCATTTCCCCTACAGTCAAGGACTCTTCTAATCTTCATATATTGGTATGAAGAAATTTTATCGTCTGGGAATTTAAACAATATGTCCGTTTAGGTTAAGAACTGCATAGAGTGTCCCCTGTAGTTTGTGCCATATTGGCTTCATACTAATATCTATCAATTGCCTCAGACTGGAAGTCATAGTCATCCCCGTGTAGTTATGATTCTTAAATTCTGAGTATCTGCTAACTGCTTTGCTGTAAATTCACTGAGGGGGGAAGGCTGTCATATTTCCGACAATAAATTGCAACCCTGTTTGCTTAGTCAGCTTCTTAAAGTTGGCCTAAAGTGGAGTATTATTAACCAATGGATTGGTGACACTTTGCATACAATCGCTAGTGTACCATGATGACAAATAACCTACTTTCCTGGGTATGCTATTACTATGCTCAAAATATTTGTGGATAAAGACAGTGTTTATTGATAAGCCACTAACACAAATAATAAGTGCAATAGTGGAGAAATATGCAAAGTGCCACAATAAAGGTCAGAAGGTCGTAACTTTGATCCTCATTGCTTCAATAAGGAACTGCTACTGTTAAATACAGCCAATAAAGTATGCTTTCAATAGGCCTTCTAGATTGCTCTTAAATGACTTGCAAATGTTT
This sequence comes from Protopterus annectens, assembly GCF_019279795.1. Taxonomy (NCBI): domain Eukaryota; kingdom Metazoa; phylum Chordata; order Ceratodontiformes; family Protopteridae; genus Protopterus; species Protopterus annectens. The sequence goes on from NC_056735.1 coordinate 1,395,240,449, forward strand.
GCTGTGAAACCATTGAGTCCTGAGGCTATTCCTGTGATTTAGTCTGTGATACCTGGCATTATGTTTTATAAGCTCAGTGGTCACCCAATGTGCTCACAATCCTCCAGAGAAATGAATGGTGAACAGAGAAAAATAATTCTTGATATAAGCAGATGAAGCACTAGACTGGTATTGAAAGACTTGCTGGTATGCTTCCATTAAAATCTGATTAATAACCTTGGGGTCTATGTTATCTCCCCCCTTAGATAATTTGATAGAACGGTTCCTAATATCTGTAGCCTGACACTCTTCTCATATCTTTTTTTTTGCAGTAACTTCTGTGATTTAACTTCCCTGGCCCAGTAATGCAACTTCATTTGCTCAAATCTCTCTGCAATATCCTGATAGGCCGGATTCTGAAGTTGCTTTGACTGTTTTCTCATCCATTATTTGTAAATTCTTACAACCACCCTCCTTCATGCAGGATTCTGCTCAAATCTCTCTGCAATATCCTGATAAGCCAGATTCTGAAGTTGCTTTGACTGATTTCTCCTCCATTAGTTGTAAATTCTTACAACCACCCTCCTTCATATAGAATTCTTTACCTTGAAAAATCTGCATTACCTCCTTCCTTTTCAGTTATTTTCAATTGATGTGCACAACACAGAAATGCCTGAATTTTCCTTTACACCTCATTAAATAGCTCCCATGCACTGCTTCTCTGAGAGGGGTGGCTCCTGCTATTGGACTGCAGGACTGTAGCCCCCCCCCCCCAGCTGTAAAAAAAAAGAAAAAGCAAAATAAAAAAAAAGCAAAATGAAATAAAAAAATGATAGCGAGTCCTGGAACTCCACACATGCATACTCAATGTACCCATAACTCCATGCATGTGCACAGGAATCCAGACTGGTTAAACAGCAGTCCAGATTAGGAAGAAGACCTCAGACTACAGAGATGCCCAGAAGTCTATGTGGTTACAACTGCATGGACTGGAAGGGGATTGGACTGCAACATCTGCAGGCTCTTGCGAGAAGGGCTTTACTTTTGTAAGTCTCAACGGAGCTGGGCTGGGACTTTGAAGCTGCTGCAGGAAGGGATTGTGGGAAGGACTTTACTTTTGAAGCTGCTGCTGCAGTAAAAAATCAGGAAGGGATTTTCAAAATGCAGGTATTTTGTGTGTGTGTGTGTGTGTGTGTGTGTGTGTGTGTGTGTGTGTGTGTGTGTGTGTGTGTGTGTGTGTGTGTGTGCCTGTATGTGTGCGTGTGTGTGTGTGTGTGTGTGTGTGTGTGTGTGTGTGTGTGTGTGTGTGTGTGTGTGTGTGAAATGCCCCAGTTAAATATACCTGGTGGCTAGAGAGAAACTCAGGAAATATAATAGGTGGTTAGAGAATAACTCAGGCTCAAACCCTGTACCTTGGGTGCAGATAGCAGATAGCAAGAGCCTGAATTCCCTACCCACCACCACTTGTGAAAACATTTTAGATTTCTGCCTCATATTTTTGTTCTGTTCCTCATAAAATCTGTGGTTTTCTGGATTTTGAATTTACTAAATAATGACAAGCATTTGAATTTCAGACTTCATATTCTTCAGAAAGTACATGATAACACAAAACCTTTTATTCTAACACTTTTCTAAGTTTATAAGATCAAATTTGAAATTTGCCCCTATTTTAGCCTGTATGCCCCCATTATTGGCTTTGTCCAGGTTTTTGTGCTAAACGGTTGAGAGTTATGGTGAGAACTGAATTCACTGAATATTTTGGGGGCTTATTCTCCCATTATTTGTCCTCCCTGTGGTCGCGTGGGTTTTCTCCAGGTGCTCCGGTTTCCTCCCACATCCCAAAGACATGCTGTAGGTGGATTGGACACACTAAATTGGCCCTAGGTGTGAGTGCATGCATGTGTGTGCCTTCTGTGGAAGGTTGGGTGCCGGGCTGGCAACTTGACACTGTAAAACTCCACTGCCACTCATGAGCGGACAGTGATCTGCTGTGGCGACCCCTAACCGGGAAAAGCCAAAAGAAGAAGAAGAAGAAGGTTCTCCCATTATTGGCTTTGCCCAGATGTTTTGTGCTAAGAGGTTGAGAGCTATGGTGAGAAATGATAGCCATTTAAGTTTCATTTTTCCTGTCTTTCAAGAAATGGCTGTTTTGGCATAGTGGTAAGTTGTTCTTACTGTAGTACACAGGGTCCTGGGTCCAAGACTTGGCAATGAAATGCATGGTGGTAACACAGCATTTTATTCTAGTAATTTTCCAAGATTATACAAGCAATGTTTAAAATGTGTCCCTGTTTTTGAGTTTTTGCCCCCCCCAAATAAATTTTGGCTTTTCCAGATTTCTTGTGCTGCAATGTTGAGAGATACAGTTGAGTGTCGAGTGGATTTTACAAGGAGCTGAGAGCTTCAGGGGGAAAGAAGTTTAGTGCTGCTTATGCTGAGTCTGCTTGCATTGTTAATAGAATAACAGGTTAGAAACCAAATGCTGGACAAGAACGAAGGGACAACAAACTGTTTGTGGATCCTTAGATAAGTATCCACAAACAGTTTGGTGTTCCTTCGTTCTTGTCCAGCATTTGGTATCTAGTTTTTATGTTCTGGACTTGCTCCTCATTTTTTTGTTGTGGTTTTTATGGAGGTTAAAGAATAACAGGTTAAATACCTGCGTTTGATGCAGAAGGCTATGAGTTCTACTGCCACAGTATCCAGATGCATTGCTGATACTGTACGGTGTTGTACTTTTAAAGGGGGTGGATGCTGCAGTCCTGAGACTGTCCTCTTTGGCAGAGATACCTAGTAACTATGAACCTGTTATCAGTTTGCCATCTATTGCAATATTACTAGCTTATCATTTGTTTTAATGTGACATAGGCAATTTATTCCTCAAGGGCAACAGGCACTTTATTTGTAGATGAAACAATTAAATATAAAGGTGTTTGCTAGTAGCAACCTTTTCATTAGTTACAGATCTTTTTAATGTGGAATTATTTAGATGAATTTTACTTCTGCAGAGATTGTGCATATTTACTGATACTGGTGGATTGTAAAAATTTGAGTAGACTTTTATGATGGAAATGTTCTGAATTGGGCAGTTTTGTCATTATCGGTGCATGCATTTTGTTTCATTGTTTACTGTAAAAATGTTCAAAAGAATACATTTAAAACACCCTATAACAACTGTACTGTATTATACAAGGAATATAATTTAATACAATCAGGAAGGTGTATCAAAGAACACATTTATGTTTCATGTGCCAGGGGCCTATGATTTGAATACAGCCCAAAGTCAATCTTTATCTGCCACTGCCCAGATGTATTTTCTTTGAATGTGGGTTTAAATGCTGTTTCAATGAATGTGAGTTCTATGGGCAGAGAAGTTTTAATGCTAAGTCTAGTTTAATTGTGAGACTGCATTGCTTTTTTTAGCAAACGTCTATTAGTGTTTGGGCTGTAAAATGTAAAATAAAACTTTAAAAGAAATCCAAATCATCGTAAAAGTAAAGTAGTATGCACATTACAGTGTTTATGGTAAATGGGGTGAAATATCTCAAGTTAACAGTACTAATATTAAAAAAGTGTCCCTTCTTTGACAGGCTCCCAGCTGTATTGTTTGGCTATTTTATATTTTTGCGTCACATTTTTGGTCCGTTTTTCATAAAATTGTGGTTTTCTGGCAAATTAGTGGCAAATCATTAAAGATTGAAGTTAGAAAATAATGACAGACATTTGAGTTTCAAATTTCATACCCTTCAGAAAATTCATACTAATGCAGGGCCTACTATTCTATTATCTTTCTAAGTTTATAAGAGCAATATTTAAAACATGTCCTTATTTTTGGGCCTTTGTCCCACTTCTGTTTATGGCTTTGTCCATATTTCTTGCTCTGAGGTTGAGAGGTATGACAAATGTGTCAGGGCCATCACCATAAGCAGGAGACATTTCAAATTGTGACATACTTATTGCACCCCACTCCCCTATGTAGTGACGCAGGATGTGTTCAAGCAAGGCAAGGAGCAGTTATGCAGTGTAAGTGTGCAGAGTATCCCCCCATTAAAGGTAGACATTAGTACTACAGTGGCTTTTCATCTGTCCTTGATTTTGAAGAATGTTCTTGTTTTCTGTAATATTTTTATACTGTTGATTTATGCTTATTATTCAGAAAATGCATGTTGTTGTAGTGCCTGTTGCTCTGTGTTTAAGTAGCAATGCTTTAATGACCATCAGGTAAGCTTGTCTGAGATTTTAAGATCCAAGTAAGCTTTAATAAGCATACTGTTAAAGAATTATCAACAATGAAAGCCTTTTTGTTGTTGCCATGCATAGAATATTTACATAACTAGATAACGTATAAGCCTTAGATATTGAAATGCATATGATAGTATTTGTAATAAAGATTACAGTATTTTCAGAATCTCATTACATTTGTTGGAGACTTGCAGTCATCTTTGCAGGCTTCACCTGTAAGCTAAACAGAATGCCAATTTATCATATGTGGTCCATAACCTGTGCAGTAATCCTTTAAGCAATTTATCTTAAGCTTGTTTCATGTTTGCTGTTAATTGTTTACTTTGGTCATGTTTTCCCCATGAAACAAGTAAATAGTTGTTGTCAGGCAGCAGGTCTTTTATGGATAAGAAACATTTTTACAAATGGGGGTATGACAGAGATTGCTACTTTCAGCATATTACTTGTTACTTTTATAAAGCTGAAGTAGTGCAAGGAGAAGTGGTTTGAGTTGAGTGCTGCTTGTTTTTGTATACTTGATTTTGACTGGCATTCCAGTAATGTATTTTAAAAGTAATGTATTTTTTCATGGCTCACAACCTTTTTGTTTCCATCTAGATAATAAGTAAGCTATCATGTAGCCAATGCATTGAAATATTTTTTTTCTCTTCTACACTTCATTTTGTCTTGATTGGACTCTCATAATGATGGTTTAGCACCCAGGGCAGCTTATTTAATTAAAGTCCCATTTGTTGTGGTTTTGAGCATAGCTCCACCCTTTTCTAGTTGGCCAAATGCCTTCCTGTTTGCCCCACCTATTCAGCTATCTCCTGCAGCCCCCCCTTTGATTTGAAGTCACCAGCCGCCACTGCTTTTCTCCTTCTCCAAGGCTGGCAAAGCACCCCGACAAAATGTCTCCAACCATTTTTGAGGATCTTTGTAAAACTGTGGATTTTGCAGTAATAAGGAGTCCATCTTTCATTGTCTGGGAGAAACCTGCAAATTAGTAAATGTCATTGTGAGATCAACTATACAATAGCCTAATTGCCTTCCAGAGACAATACCTGATTTGTTGAATATATATGAAGCTTTTGTACTAACAAAACACGTCAAGTTGACTAGAATTTTACCTGTATTCCCATAAAATGCATACTATTTCAATGTATGGTGGAGAACAATGTTAAATACATTTAGCATGCTGTGCAGTGTTGAGGTCATCCAGAGTAACCTGTTTTGACCTGCTAAGATCTTGTCCATTTCCAGATCTAACACAGAGTTGAAATTTCTACACATTACTGAATACTTTAACAAATCTTGTTAATGGGGCTGCCTCATCAGTGTTTGGCCCATAGAAGTTGCCAAATAGGATTGTAGCCATATGGGAAGGTAGCAACTTAAACACTTCCCTTGGGAGTCTCAAAAACCCTGCATAAACTGCTACCATAATGAGTCACATATTAAATTGGCAAAATCTCTTTTTGATGAAAAGGTGCAGCTTTAGTGTCTCTCTCCTCTCCATTTTTTAATGAAACTGGTGGCCCTATATTAATTTCTTGCAGAAAACAACTTGTGGCAAGTGTTTTAGTAGAGCATTAAGAAAATCAGTCACTTTCACTTGGTGGAAGCACCTCTTCCACTCCAGCTCATGCACGTGATTTGTGTTGCATCATCTGTCTCTCCTGATCTGCTTTGTATTGCATCATTGTAGGCCTGACTCATGTCCACATTGTCCATACATACAAGCCTGCACTCCTCTCATAATTCCCCTTTTTCTCTTGTCTGCCATAGCATAATCAGTATTCTATAGAGCTGGTGAACTGGAAGAATTGCATGTATTGCCCCTCACCATCGATGCAACCACCTCTTTTGTGATGCAGGTTAGGAATTAACTCTGTCTGATGTGCCCCTTTGAAAGTAACTTCCCTTCTACTGCCTGCAGAACAAAATGTGCTTAAGGATGATTTCCCTTGTGTTTCAAGTAATGATAACAAATCACTACAGCCTCAGACTTTATCTTTCTGCAGATGGTTTCCTCTTGGTGATGTGGCCCTTGTCAACTAGCTCACAGTAATTTTGTCCACCTGGACTTGTATTGTCACCATCACCCCACAATCACAATCTGTCGTAATAGCTGCATGTCAACGTTTTACATTCCATATTGTCATATGATTACAAACCAAGACTGTCAAGAGGGCAACACAACCATATCATCCTTTTGCATCTCATTACCAAAGGCCATATATAAAAGCCTGACAACCATACTATACAACAAGCAACGTTCAGCAATAGGAAAGACAACAAGATAACAAAAATCATAACAAACGTGAAAAATATCATCCAACTTTTGGCGTGTGCCATATCCCAGGAGTGTATATGCCATCACTTTCCGTAAGCAATTCCAGCTTTAATATCCAGCTCAACCTGGAACCCCTATAGTTTTTACCAACCTCCACAGCAATGACTTAGATCAGCTAAACTCGGCTCAGGTTTTGAGCACAGCTCCATTCCTTCTGACATCAGCATAGGATAGTTCAATAGACCTTCCTCTGCCAAGATGTCTGGTGCATTTAAAAACATACCGTCTTCATCTTGCAGAGTCCCCAGTTCATCTGCATTCTTGTTAATCTGTTCTCAAGCTGCAGGTCCAGTCGAAACAGCTCTACCTTGGCTCTCCTTTGTGCATCTTCTCCTGCCCTAACAGATAGGTTGGAAGCTGTCTCTTTGCCTCTCTTATGCATCAGGGTTTTGTTGGGGGGACAATGAAGGTTGTATTTCCTTTTTCTTCTGGCATGTGTTCTAGGTGGGCAGTGCCTGCACAACATCAACATATGTGCTCACTGCTTTGGATGAATGTCCCTTGATTAAACACTTCACCTCTTATGGGGACTTTAAAAGGGATTGTGCATTTCTCTGGGAGGCCATCAATATTGTCAGAAAACATAATTGTACTGTATAACCCATTTCTGGCACTGTCTCAGATATAGTGCATTTTCATGCTTTGATTCTAGAGGGCAATGCTGTAATCTGGTGAAATATGGACTGGGTGGCCTGCCATTGACAGTTTTGCACCTACTTCTCTTGCTTTACACAGGATAGCATGTCTGTCCATGTAATCCAAGAATTAGACGATGAGGAATTTATGAAGGCTATTTAGATTACTTCTAGGATTTATGCAACAGACTGTTTCAGTCACAGGTGAGGAGCTCCACTTCAAAATGTCACAGTTTCTTTTTAATAGCTTAGACTCCCTGCTTTTGACCTGTTCCAGCAATCTGATGACCATTAACATGTTCTTAGTGACCCTGTTCTCCATACCTTCCAGGTTTATTTGCAACTTCTGGGTGCATAATTTTAGGTTCTAAATGTCTCAGGAGTGCACCATTGTAATGGCCCTTTGCTCTGCTAGTTCCAGTTGCAGCTACAGTGTTAGAGCAACTTCGATAAAAGCAAGCTGGGAGTCATACTTGGTTGTCATGAACTTAATATGCTGTACATGCTGTTGTTTTCCTTAGGTCAGCTAGAGCCTTGATCAATAACCACATCTCCCTAAGTTCATCAGCCACAAGGAATGCATCCATTGCCATCTCATGCCCTGAATGCTAGCTACTACATGGTTGCTGTAGGCCTGTCTAGTCTGATATCACACTTGGCAGCTTCCTAATTTGGAATGAACTGCACTAGCTCTTGCTCATTCTTCTGGGTCTCTGGGTGTTTGTACTACCCTGTATGAGTTACCAGTTGAAATCGGCTTTGTTTAGAGCAAAGATATTACTTTAATATAGCCTGTGAGGTAAACAACCACATTTAGAGATGCTCCTTCATGTATGCCCATGCTCACTCCCAAGTCACAATTTTTGAGATAAAAAGGATATGTAGTACTCGGCAGAAGTATCATAGAAGAGTACTGAAACTTAAAAGAATGTTTCTCAAAATTGGTTATGATGAACAATTGGTTAAAGCAGCTTATTAGCTTTGCCATGCTGTTTCTGGAAAAGATACTCTTTCGTATCATCCCATTAATAATAAATGTACTCAAACCTCCCTGTGTTTAATTACCACACATGAGTCTAATAGATCGAAAATAAAGGAGTTGCTCAACAGATACTGAAATTATATGTTTTTCCATAACTATGTGTGTGATATTTGTAGGATGAGTTTTTATATAGGCAAAAGTGTCGGGTACAAATATTCTCCACCACTCCATGAAAACCAAGAACCAAAGGAGAAGTGACCAGTAAGAAGTTGCTTTATTCCAAATAAGTCAATAACTGATCCAAACAGTAACTCAAGCAGTAGTTAAGTGCTTTCATCCATTAGGACATCATCAGAACTACCAATACAACCCAATCACAAGTTTAAATACAATTAAAACCATCACGTGGTGCAATTTAAAAATCCAATACATAAAATAACATTTGACAAAATATATTATCTTAATAAAATACTAAAATCACACTATTAAACTGAGTAAAAAAAATATTTAACATTCTAAAGTTTTAAGATGCAAAATGGGGGAAATAGAACAAGTATCGTTCAAGCCAGGTACAATAAAGGAATTTAATCTTAGCTACCATTTCAGTTCCTTGTCTAACAAATGTTCTTCAACTATTTTTCCCCTAGCATCTCTCTTTAATTGCTCAGTCAAGCAATTAAAGAGAGAAATAACATATTACCCTTCAACTATATGCAGGGGGGCAAGGCCCCTTCACCCCCCCCACTACACTAAGTGCAATCTTGGAGTTGATATATTTAAGTAGCAGGGGGTGCAGTCCCCCACATGGGGGGGTGCAGGGGGGCTTGCCCCCCTGCTTATACTTGAAGAACAGCAATATAGTTTGTGTTTTGTTTGTTTCTGTATGTTCTTGTGCTGGAATATAGTGAGTGTTGATACCCTGTGTATTTTCAGGATTTTGAACTTTCAGGAGTTTGGGCTTTCAGGATTCTGTAGCGCTTATATTTACATAAATATATATATATATATATATATATATATATATACGTGGAGTTATGTATATGTAAATAGAAAGTAAGCAATATATTTTTGTCTTATGACAACCCCCCCCCCCTGCATCCCCAGCCCTCACAACCCCTGCTTATTATATATACTGACTCTGACACTGCACAGTCCCCAGAGAAAGGATATAGTCTGTAACCCTAAAGACTGCTCATTATCACACAACCACCGACCATCTGTATTGTCAACTAAAGTCTGTCTAATACAATGGAAGTGCAGCTGTGTGAGAACTCATCATAACAGTGGATGTTTGAGTTAGTGCTGTGTCTACAATAATAGGTTTTGGGTGTAAGAAACTCCCACTTATTTGCAATTTTATTTTTGTCCCAAGCAGTGGCTGCAACTGCCAGTTGAAAACAGATTTTGTAACTTGTTAATCACATCCTTGTGGGATTATCAATCTGGATTTTTAAAGCAAGAGTAACATATAGCAGGACTTTTGTATAGCAAAAATGCTGTTCACCTGCACTACTAGAGCATACATTCAGTTTATATATGCAGAAGATGATGCATTGCCATTTTGTCCATGGGTGGCAATAAAAACAACATCTATCTCTGATACTGTCAGCAAACTAACAATGTACCAGACAATACAAGCATGCATCGTTCCTGATTGTACACAGTGATTCTTTTATAGCCAACACCTGGTGTAAGAAACCTATAGGAGCATGTGCTCCAATATATGAGTGTAACCAGTCCTGTTTCATGGTCTATAGTGCATTCAGGAAGCAAGAAAGGCTGTCAGTATTTCACATTGCCACATTATGACTCTGGCCATGTCAACAATCAGATGTAACAAAACACTAGAGCAAGATCATGTTATAGCCATTTTAGCAGCCTTGCTCCACAATGCTAGCCAAACAACTCTTAACTAAACAAGTGCAACCACCAACACATTATAACAACAGAGGGAAAAGGAAGGTGCTAATAATATATAGTCAACAATGAACTCCAGCATCTACTATTATGATGAATTTTGCACAGCTATTCTATAGAATTTAATCCATTTCAATTTCTACAGTTAAAACATGTTAGCAGAAAGACTAAAAATAATCTGCTCCATGGTTGGAGACACCATCTAACTAATTCTTCAGGTCTATCACTGATAATTTCCCTCTAAATCTAGACAGAGGATCAGTCTTAAGATACATGCTGAAAGTGTGCATAGAAGACCATGCCAATATTGTATTAACCTTACCAGTTTGCGTCACTCAAAAAAAATAGTTAAAAAGTTGAAGGGATCATTCCTATTAAACTATCTTTAGGTATTTTAATCGACTTGGTGGCAG
>NC_056735.1:1395253451-1395383451 GCF_019279795.1 Protopterus annectens
AAAATCAGTGATAACTATTACTCTTAGCAGAAAGTATCTTTAGAGTAGCAATTGAACAACTTAGGGAAATTGTCGGATAGTCTCCCTGTCTGTAAGCATACCACAGATAGTACATGTTAAACTGACATAAACACAAATATAGTTTTACAGAGGAAAAATTTCTAGTACATGTTTTAATAAGCATCAGTGAATAAACATCCACAACAATATTACAACTACATACTACATAGCAAAGTATGGGTACTGTCAAAATTAGTAGTCTTCCATAAGTATATCATGGACTGTACAGTCACCAGGAATATATAGAGATATTTTATTAGTGCGTCTTTATGTACTGTGTGCTGGTGCTATTTACAGTTTTCTGTACAAGTGCATATGGGGAAGCACTGCTTTTAGTGATGCAGAGATACCCACCCGTATGCAAAGAGATCAATCCTACACTCCTCCAGTAAGCCGCATACATTTTTTGTACTACACACAGTTTTTCCTAAAAGCATCAATCTAAGCATATACACATACATTTTTAAGGAGCAATGATAACACAGATCTATGAGGAAAGAAACATATCCCACCAAAGCAATGCTAGCCGATGCAACATTAACTTTGCAGCTACGTTTGAGTCAGGTATAACTGAAATTTAGACCAGCTATGTGCATAGACCTTTGAAGTCCCATTTGCACCATACATAATTAATGAGGTTCATTAAAATTCAAGGTTTTGGAATCCCATTTGCTCACAACCATATAAGTTCTTGAAATCTGGCACATCATCCAATAGTTCAGAGTAACTGGAAGGTGCTCGGTGCAAATCATCAATAGAGGTCATTAAATGGGACCGTATGTAACATGTACCCATTACCTTCCAATGACCCCATAAGTGCTACTTTTAAATTGTGATTTAGACTCATTTACAGATCAGACCATTGCTACCTATGAATTGACTCGGACCCAAGTGACCTATTTATTGTAATTTGCTATGTCAATATTATCAGCCAGGAGGCTTTGACATGTCCAGGTGCCCAATTTAAATGAGGAAGAGACTAGCTAGATACTGACTGTCTATGCTGGAGTGGAGTATTGCATGAAAGCCAGACCATGGAACTTCATGATGATTGACATCTGTAACAAGATTTCAAAGGAGCATTGATGTTGCATGGGAATCTACTGGACTGGTGTTCTTCCGGTTCACCACTTCTATAATGTCCTTTATTGGAGGGACACTCAGGATCATAAGCAGAGAGTCACACTGGTACATTCCACTGGAATCCATAATTTCCAGCAATTGTATTTTATTAGTACATGACTTATAGAGTCATTTGTAATTGACTCAGTGCTTACTGGAGGGATTGCTGAAGATATGTATTACTTTCAAATGTTATGCAGCTTGCATTGAGATAGCATAATTTCCATAGCTTTGTTAATATGCATCAAGCTTTATGAGACACTTTTCATGAATTACGGAGAGGCTATGTCCGCTAGAGAGTGCACCAGTCCTGCTGTGCGATTCTGTTTTGCGCAGACATACTCTAAGTTCACTGAGGCATATAAATGCATATTTCATATTTATCTGCAACTTTTGCATTGATATCAGTGAAATGTGCCTGCTTACACTAGCATTACGGAATCTAGCATGCATGCGTAGAGTTACGTTACCAAGACATGCAAAATATACTTTGAAGTCTGCTAAGAGATAAACCACTGACCTTAACCATATTACTTAAAGACATCTACATCACATAATTTCCTGAAAGATCCAACCAAACGTGAACAAGCAATGATTTTAGCAAGAGAGTTCATCTACCTCTACATGTCCTGAAATCTATTCAGCATCGCAGCATTTTTTGGTGACTGCAAGCAATGGCAGACAAAAAGTGCTTTGGAACCCTCTGTACAAGTAGGTGCACTATACAGTTCAGTACAGGTGACAGCTTACGCTGAAAAGCAAAACCATGAGCAAAGTGATTTGTGGCATCAGACTTAATGGAGGACTACATGTGTAAATAATACATGGCACTGCAATTTCTGTTACATGGGCAAGTGTCTTGTATTATAAGTCCTGGGGAAACCAATTAACCTTACCAGCTGTGCAGTTTAATAAAAAATAATTCAATAAAGAAAAGAAGTAAAATAATGTTTCCCATTACTGTGTTATCATTATAGCTGCAGGCTCATACAAGAAATGCAATTAAGTATTGTATACGATACATTGTGCACAGCATGAAAAACAAAAGTGGATAGTTTCTAATATGTTTTTTTCCATAAAGCTGCTAACTTCATGACATTTTTTTCTGCTATTTCATCCAGGCCATAAATGACTGCAAGCATTATGTTTTGCTGGAGCATAGTTGCAAAATGTGGTTCTGAATGCATTTCTGAGTGCTGTTCAGCTGTCATGTCTGCTAATAACTTCACCGAGCACAAAAACGTCTGAAACTCAACATGATGTCCTTCTTATTCATATGTTGTTTATGAACTGCTGAGAGGCTCACAGGGGTCTTCTGTCTGAAAAAAATAAAATAAAACAGATAAAATAAAGTTGTTTGCAGTTTTAATGAAAAAGTAATGGTTTCTTTAAGAATAAGTTGCAATACATAGTACTTTAGCACTGGTAAAATTTCAATGGCTATCTCTTGCCTAGATTTAAAACATTTTCTTAAATGATACTGAACAAAAATTCCTTATTGGTGAGGAACTTGTTGCATTTTTTTTTTTACTTATTAATGTGATCAAAAGAGTATAGGAACAATTCTATTTTTATTCTACATGGCTACTGACCAAACAAAAATGTAATATCTCAGCTGCAGTGGTAGAGAAACATCGTATTTCCCCAGAGATTATTGATTTCAGTATGATTAGGCTGAAGAGCAGATAAACATACTATTATACAGAATTAATGAAACGTGATAAAGCATGGCCAGTTAAGGAGCAGATTGGGTGGCTAGGTATCATACTTCTGAACTGTATATTTCTTCTCAGAGCTTATAACAGTATTGCAATCTAAGAAGAAGTTAATGACCATTAAAACAAAAAAGTGTGATACAGTGGTGCAGTGGTTAAAGTTGCCACCTCACAGCAAGGTGTTCTCTGGTTTGATTCTCAGCTGGGTGCCTTCTGTGTGGAGCCTGCATGTTTTCCTTGCATTTGAGTGGATTTCCATTGGGTACTCTGGTTTCCTCCCACATTCCAATGATGTTTCTCCCTGTCCCTCTGCGGAAAATAGGGTCTTTCCCAGTCAAAAAATGTTAAATAAAGTGCAAATAGAAGTTTGTGGTGCATATGTGCTAAACATAAGGAACGCAGTTGCTTTTCCTTTATGAATGATTTAGCACTTTTGTGTTTTGATGGTTAAATACATACAAGCCCTTTTTGGAGGGTTAGTTTTCAACAACAAACAAATAGGTTGCGCTCTAGCATTCTACAATACTTTCAAGTTTGTATAGGCACTTCATTTGGTTAAAATGTTCAAGAGGTTCAGATATTTAAGAGTTCTATACTGAAAATAAAGGGGTTTAGAAAATAAAATAAAATCTCCAAAAGATGCTTCTTAGGTAATCTAGCCAGAAAAAAAGGTGTTCGTAAGAATATGCATCAACTTATAAACAGTAGTGGTATATTAAAACAAGTACAGCAGTAACTGTAACCAATACATGCTGAAAATATGAGTGTGCAAATTAGAGAGATTTAAACCCACATCTGAAGTGTAACATAGAAGGCTGCTTATAGCAGGATTAAAGCACAAGTGATACTGAAATGACTATAGCATAGCATACTGCAACTAATAGGATTAATGTGAGAGTAAAATAATGCCCCATGCCAGTTCATTTAAACATCATTCTTTCTACAAATGCATTTCAAACACTAAAGGAGTAAATTCGTATATGCTTTCTATTTCACTCTTGAAGCATATAGATATCTGGATTTTGTTCATTCCTGTGATTTTTGAGCAAAGATTTATAAAACATCTGACAGATCAGGCAGTGTAAAAGTTAAAACAGCATCTATGTGAGATAATATTGCCTTAAAGAATAGCACACATGAGAGTCAATATACGACACTGAAGGAAGTAGAAACATTTGCACCCAAAATGTGCTGAGATGTGGAATCTAGCAAGTGTTGTATTAAAACAACATCAGATAGGTTAAGAAATAGCCAATAAAGAAAGGGAAATTGACCTCAACATTATCAGGTTTCATTGTCTACAAATGGCAACACCATTCAGAAATACTATAAGGGAATCCGGTAAGATATTATGGTGTCTTGGAAACTTCTACTTTAAAAATATGATCTTCAAAATCCTGAATCAGGAAATCCTGAACAGATAATACCACAAATAGATGAGAAACAATTAGAAATAATGCAGACTAAATGCATGCTATTTAGAAATGCACTTAGTCTACCTATGAGGTCACACGAAGTTGCAGAAAGAATAAATACTTTCTTTTACTCCTGAAATCAAGTATTCACTTCCCTGGAGCACAAGACAACCTTGAAATTAATAAGTAAGTCTAGCAGTTGGCTTAGAGAACAAGAAGCTGTTAACAAGCTATTTTCTGTGGTTATGTGGTGCAAGGGTTGATTCCCTTAACCGCCATTGCCTAGCTGTGTGACTCTAAGCAAGTCATTTAATTAAACACCATTCCCAGGCTGCATCTGAAAATGGTCCATGGAGATCAGTACTCTACCCGGGAATACAAATACAAATCAGTTCATCCAACAGCTGGACATACCACAATTCTTGTCCAACAGCTGGACATACTACAATTCCAGCATACTGGGGCAGCTAGTTGCTCAAGCCCCCAGTGTAGAATAATCTCTGTTATAACCTGCTTTTCCAAAATTTTTATGTTCATGTTTTTTTTTTCCCTTCCAGAATATAAAAGCTTAAGCATATGAAATAGAAAATCAGGGGGGCTGAGACGGTACAGGAAAGAAAGTAAAAAAGAAAAAAGGAAAGAGTTCCTGGTAGTACTGTATAAATGTTAATTTTTGCAAAGAGATGAGACTCACTGGGTGATATTCATAATCACTGCCCACTACACAAAGCTGTATAGCATAATACATTTTTCCCATCCACGCTCCCATTCCTTGATCTTGTATACATGCAATCACCAGAAGTTTAAATTTCCTTATAAAAACCTCCTTGTAGCTTTCTCTCAGTCCCACGTTACACAGAAGGCAAGTTGTTCACATGGAGAGCAGCATTTATCTATTTAGTAAGCCCTATTTATATTTGCCTTACCTTACTGTAGCACCCAAGACTATTGCTGATCATTGAGCATCTGGTTTGTGCACTGGGCAGCATTGCTGGTTAGGTTAGCTGCAGATTACACCAAGTAAGTATCCTTCTTTCATCTGTTTTCAAACACCTTCCCCTCCTGTCCCTTGCAATACACATTAGGACCTGCAACCATGGATGGGCACTTTCCTGCTATCTCTGCATTAAACTTGGTGAACATGGCATCCTGAGGTAATGCAATATTTGCCTTATGTACACTGACAACAACTTAATTACTGGAGGATAAACTCTCATACGCAGACAGAAAAAGCAACAAACAAGTTGTCAATAACTCACATACATCACTCACCACATCCACAAAGAACCACACACATAGACCCATATATGCAGAGACACTCACATGTAACTTACACAGACCTCAAAGGTCTCTCAGGCACAGTCCTCAGAAACACCACATGCGCACAAACAAGGCAATTCCCATCACAGCACATAAAGCCACATCTTACTGTGTCTGAACTACCAAGCCCACAAGACGAAACACTCCACAACCCAATATTCTGGTCAGAGGAGACTCCATTGTGAGACACACTGATGTCCCTCTTTCCAGGCTGGATAAGGAGAAGGTTACAGTTAGTTTCCTGTCAGTGTGCAGGATTCAGCAGATCATGCAAGCACTCAGGACACTTACCCCTATGTACGAGTATAACTAAATCACAGTCCATGTGGGTATGAATGACCTGAGAGGTACCTCTTTGGACTATATGAATAGAGACATGATTGAGCCCTCAGAATATGTGTCACAGCCAGGTATGAGCCCAGCACTGAGCAGCATTCTACCATCTCCAAGGATGATGCCACAATACCAGCAGAACATAATCAACTTTAACAATAAGCTTAGCTACTGATGTCATTCCAAAGGGGTCCAATACTTGTCAGCTTGGCATGACATGGTTAACAGGCCATGCTGCTTTGCTAGGGATGGTCTTCACCTGTCATCTCTTGGATTTCAGATACTGGCCAAACTATTATCCATCCCTATAGTGCCTTTTTTAGGCATTGCCAAACAGACATACCTTCCAACATAACAAAAGCTATTCAGGACAAACTATAGGTGTTTCTGCTCAATGCTAGGAATTTCAACAAGAAACTGCATTCCCTGGAAGCTCTCCTCACCCTGAAGAATGCTGACTTCTGTGCAATTACCGACACGTGGTTCAAAGCCACTAAAAGCACTCTGGCAGATCATGGCTATAATGTCTTTCATACGTTACAACCACCCACTTAACATGAAAGCGCAAAGAACAGAAGTGTATATATCTACATAAAGGATAAGTACACCTTAAGGCTGGTCAAACAGTATGACATGCTCAAGCTAGTCCATGTCCAACTAACCATGGGAAAAATCCATTACCATATTCTTTGTAGTTATAGGTCCCCATCATGAACCAGGAAACCTATACATCATACCAGAAGTTACTCACACTCACCATCTAGATCAGTACCATACTCATGGGTGACTTTAACAACCTCTCCATTAATTGGGAGGCATACATGACCACTGACATGCAGGCCCAAGGATTTCTTGACTTTGTAAACTAAAATGCCCTGGAGCAGCTAGTCTGCACTCTCACAAGGGGAACAAATATCCTAGATCTGGTATTGACAAATATGGTAGAGTGTTGCCAACCCCCCCCCCCACCCAGTGTTATGTCCTCACTAATAAGATCAGATCACACAGCAGTGTCCCTTGAAATAAAGGTAAAACTAGTTCCCCCACTGAACTCCAAAAACTTAAGAACTTCTCTAAGGTAAATTACCCCCATCAATGAATGGCATAACTAGTTTCCAAGCTCTCCTAAATCCAGAAAACACAGAAACATTGCAGAGGAGCACACAAAAGACCTGTATGACCATATAAACAAGTGCATCAAAATGGCAGCACCAGACTGAAATAAACCCAGGTCAAACTGCAAAAACAAGCCACCCTAGTAGACCCCTGGTATCAACAGTTTGTACAACAAAAGAAAGAAAATACTGACAAGAAGTAACGGGATATGCACAACAGAGCAAAAAGTCCCTCATTAGCCTAAACAAGTGAATCAAAGAAGTAGCCAAGTTTCAGAAAGCAGGCTATAAGGTAACAATAGCCTTCAAAGCTAAGGATAACCATTTGGCATTTTTCAATTATGACCACAGTCTTAAGAGCAATACCGAACAGTGTGTAAAATTAGTTGTAGATGGCATCACCTACACTCATCCCGAAGAAATAGCAAGTCTGCTAACTGACCAATTCAGCTCAGATTTCACCTCCCCATCACCCCCAGTTCTTCCTCAAGAAATAACCTAAACCACCCCACTGGCAATTATCACCAAAAACAGGTTGCCACTGCACTTTCTAAAGCTAAAAACACAGCTTCAGTGGGGCCTGATGATATACTATGTCACCTCTTAACTCATTCACTCCAGTAGAGCTCAGGAAGTTTGCACTGTAACTTTCAATGGGCGGAGCCTAAGCCTTTTGACAGAATTAAATTATGTCTTCACATTTCCAACAAATGTTCATATTTCTGAAACCAAGAGGTATAAATGGCAAACTCTTTAGCACAAACTATTTTTATAATGGTAGTATCCTTTAGGTTCTAGGTCTTAAACTGAATTTTATAAGTCACAGTAAACACAGTAACTATTACATTTGTAATATCTTGTAAACAACTTACAATATCTCAGCAACCACTCAAGTTATACACATACTGTCAGCAGCATTTTATTCATCCAGCTAAGAGTTTTAATATGATGCTAAGGAGTTCTGTGGGGGGTGAGGAAAGGAGAGAGGTGTGCCTATATGCAAAACTGTTTTTTTTTTTTTTTGCTTGTGGTCTTCTTTTTCTTATTTTTTTTTTTTTTTGGGGGGGGGGGTAAGAATATTGAACAAGATGCTACAAACCAGGATGATTCAGACTGATTTAGCTAGCAGTAAAAAATAACCATGTCTCTAGTGCATGACTTTAGCTGGACATCCTCATGTAATCCACAACAATGAAAGTGGGGTTCGTAACCAATTGTAGCAGTCATTTCCCACAAACTAGTGTCAGTATAGAGGTAACAGAAACCATGGCCATGTTGTCTAACCAACATCACCATTGTAGGGGCAAACATATAATGAATGCACCCATACATATGTGGCTATGTATCATCTTCCTACACTAGAAAAATGGCTATCTTCTACAGCATTTGTTCATTTCACATTTGTATGCATGTTGTATTCTGGATCTATACTGTTATGAATAACACTTGATTTCTCCCTAGTATGGATGTGGCTTAGTCTTTTTCCTGTTTTGCTGATCACATACTACCTGCATGCAAATGTGTATCCTGTATATGTAAGTTCATTGCCAGTGCAGTTATCAACCCTGCATGCCTTACACTTTTGCTGTGATAGCCACATTAATATTTTTTGTATCACACTGACCTTACTACAGTCGTTGCTACAGATGCCTCATTCATATTAAGCCACAAAGTTCTTAAGGCACATGCTACACTTATAAAGTTCAAAACAATGAGCTTTAAAAATACTTAGTCATTATGCTATTTTTGCAATTTTTTTTCTAACTGCAGCATTTTATTTTTGAATATTACCTTCATGTACATTCCATTTGATATTCTGATAGCCAAAGAGGAACTGTGAAATTAATTTCTCATTCCAAAGGCAAATTAATAATAATTTGATGTTCAATATCCTTACTGAGGAGAAATCCTTCCATCATTAGCTTCTGCTACTTAACCCAGTGACAAGAGTTTGAATATTTGTAGCACTGTTGTGGTTTATGTAAAATAGCAAATCTGCTTACTGAAAAGTAGGTTATTTACATGTTGATTGTTGTTTTACCTTCAGAGGACAGAGAAACATTTTGATTTTTTAATAAGGTTTTTTCTTCATAATATATGGCTCTCATTAATTATGTTGCAAAAACACTGCAATAAAATGATACCTCATATAAATGAATGCTTCTGCCAAAATGTTAATTGCTGTTGATGATGCACAGCATGAGGTGTACTTATTTACAGAATTTCTATTTCCTTTACATAACCTATTATAAACTGCTGTTAGCCAAACAGCAACCTTAGCCTACCTTAGGAAACATGTTTTTGAAGAACTTTCTTAGGCCCTTGTTCATGATCTAGGTCTCTAAGCAGCTTAAACCTGGATGAAAGAGGCTGCTAACAGCCTGGGGCATGTTGTAGGAAGAGACATTGTTTTCTGTAAGCAAAAGATTATACTAACATTAAGCAACAATTAGTGTAATGAGAATTAGTGAATCAGCAAGGTACCATGCAAGCTGTGTGCATCTGGCCTTTTCATCTGCTTAGGGGAACATTTAGCATTAGAGGCACATCATTAGAAGTTGTTTTCTGGCTTAATTCAGGTGCATAAGATGTCCATAATCTGGTCAAACTGAATAATGCACTCCTGACTTTATTTGCTTCATTTTTGTTTTTGGAACCATTTTAGAGCCAAGGGAATGTATTACAATGGCAAACAAAGGCTACAGATGAAATATCATTGTGTTTCTTCAAAAATATAAATAATAACTGTACAATTTTTACTATCATTTTCTAGCTCAGTTGGTTTATCATATATATTAAATAGTATATTTCACCACATCAGAATCTCACTGATGAACTTTCATGTTGACACTTCTGTAAGATATTATAATTTCACAATATTTATATCAGAAGGGACAAGTACAAAGATGTATATACTGCAATAACAAATATCTTTTTAATCCCTAATAATTTAATTGGAGCTTTATAATTTCTGCCAGCAGACTGATAGCAAGAACCAAATGAATATATATTCCAATTAAATGGAGTATTTTCCTAATCTAAGTACTTTGACATTCCTTCTCCTAGGTGAATAGTCTACATGTATTTCTAGTATGCATTACTGAGGCAAATATTAAAGCCATGAGAACAATTAAAATGGCAGGTAATTAAGTAGAAGTGATCTGTAATTATATTATGGCTCATTGCATTAGTCCCTAACTTGCTATTACACAAGACAGGAAAAACTTTGTTTTACAGTATTGCATAGTGCACTTTAAACAAGTAATCATAATAACTGTTAGCACTGACATAACCAAATGATAAAATTAATACAATAATGGATTTCTCAGGATAATATGTGATGAGTTCTCAATGTTATTTAGTAGCTCAGGCCTGAATTTGTGACTATGGCCTAAATAACCAAGGGTCAGTTGGTGAATCAGATGCTGGAAGAGTTAGTGAGGGTGGAGGGAATAAGTGGACAAAGCAAACTTGTCGATCCTGAGAAGGAGGGAAGGAAGCTTAGGTCACTGTAATGCTAATGTCCAGTAAAGGCCAAATTTATGAAAATGGCAACACAAGGCTTTGGCATGAGTATTCCCTAAAGTGTGCAGCAATGTCAGGCATTTGGTAAATGTATGTGGGCATGTTTCCACTTGTCTGGCAATGTGGATTTCACTAAAGAAAGTCATCCCCCAAAACTTACTTAGTGCAATGGATTTGCAGAATGTACAATGCAGTACAACAAAATACCAGATGGCACAGGAAAATAACAATTAATGACTGTAACTAGATACACTTGTGTGCAGTTTGCATCACCTTCTGTTAACTAGTACTATTAGATTTAATGCTGCTAATTGTTACTTCCTGATGTATATCTCCCAACTAAGGCTTATCAATTACTGCCTTCTGCATTGTATCCCTGCTGTGGTTGTTTTTTTTACTGCTCTGCAATGTCTCCATGCAAAATGGAAATGATAACTCAGTTGGCTAGAACTACCACTACTACTTCAACTCAATCAACTATCACTAGCCCACAAAATAATACATAACTCTGAAAACACCCCAGCCCTACAAAATCTTTTGCAACCATATACAACCTCCAGGCCCTTAAGGTCTAGCACACAAAACCTCCTCAAAGTAACCAAATATAACAATGAAGCTAGCAAGTCTGTCTACAGCCACTATATAGCAAAAAAACTGGAACTCCCTTCTTACCCACATAACTGACAACGAATCCTCATCTCAGTTCAAGAAACTTGTTAAAACTCACTTTTTAAATAATCACTTGTGCTCCTGTATTCCCCCTGGCTAATGTCTCATTATAACACCTCACCAAACCTAAGTAACCCTGCTAAGCTAACAACTCATATTACTGCATCCACTTAGAACTGTTAATTTTCTGCTCATCCCATCTCTCAAGGAGTTAGGGAAAACTACCCCAGCACTGTTCTGCTGTCCATAAGCAACTAAAACCAGGAGAAGACATATTGTAAATCAATTTGTCATCCTTCTCAACTAAAACCAGTAGAAAACATTTAGCAAATCAATTTGTTAGAGAACAAATGTATCCTATCTGCTAGTTAATGTGTATGTTAAAGTCTCTTCTATGAAAATTGTATGTCAAAAGTCTGTCCTTCTCAACAAAAAAACAGAAGTCATAGTAAATCAACTTGTTAGAGAATGAATGTATCCTATCTGCTAGTTAATATGTATGTTAAAGTCTCTTCTATGAAAATTGTATGTCAATAATATGTCCTTAAAACTATGTTTTGTAAAAATGTTCTCCTGGAGCTTTTCTCCCTGGGCCTCCACTGAAAATGGACTTGTAATCCAGTTGGATTCTCCCGATCAACAAACGTAAAATAAATAAATAAAATAAATAAATAACAGTCTTTAACCTTAACAGTATGCTACTGGAACCTGTTACTGTAGCAAATCCTGTTCAGATAGGTAGCTATGTGTAACTGTGTTACAGGAAAATATGAGCACCGTGCTGAGCAAAAAAGAAAATGTTTTATTGTGATAATCTAGTTTGCAATGCAGTACATATATGGATACTGACTGACTGCTGTAGGTAAAAACAATTATAAATTGTGAAGAAAGTGTAGCTAAACACACATTATAAATACAGAGTATGCAATTAAGATAAGAAGAAGCAACTGAGAACTGATTACATTTGTGTTATGGAAGATAAAAAATAAACTAGATATAGTCTGAGACCAAAATTCCTTTAGATGTTGCCTTTGCCTTCAAAGCTTTCTTAAGATTTTGATGGTAACACAAACTACAACACTTGTTACTGTGATAGTTAAAATTTCTTCATCATTTTTCAAGGTCACTAAAATTTGGAAAGCATTGTTAGTTTACAAAAAATGCAGTATTATCTATAGAAAGTTTTCTGCAACTATTTTGTTTTGCTTTCATTATGCTGATATCATGTAAGGTGAGCTTTCACACTGTAACATATGAAATTCTTACTTTAGTTGCTTCTTGTTTATTATGCTTAACAATGTTCTGTTTGCATTTCCTCTTTGCTAAACATTTGTCCTGTTACTCTCTGATTCCATGTCATAAGGAAATGCCTTCTGATAATGCTGTTTTCTGGAGAAACAATTTGTAGTGGGTAGGTGTTTTCTGTAGTCTGTAGCACATATCAGTGAAAAGTGGCACAGAATGAGGCACAATTACTCAGTCATACAATACGTCAACAAATAATTAACTGTAATTGAACAAAATTAAGGGTATATGACTCATCTCAGCGTGTATATGCAATAATTTAAAGGGGTTAGTGGTGGAATTAAAATATTGGGAATAATCCTTGCATCTGTGAAGACAGCCACACAATGAAGATGGTGGTGAAGATGTAACAAAATAATAAATATTATGATAAATATGAAGTTGATGAAGATATAATGAAGTTAACGATGGTTAAGGGGAAGACTAACAATTTGATGACTGCTGAATCTATGAAATCCAAGATGATAACACAATTACAAATACGAAGATGATGGTGATAATGATGAAGATGTGGCAAAGATGACAAGTATCTATTACTCAGTTGGGCTTTCCCTGTAAACAAATGTCAGTAAATAAATGATGATGAAGATTATGCTTTAAAGAAGAAAGTGTGTGGAGATTAATAATGATGACAGTGAAGAAGGTGATACAATTGCAGTGATGAAAATGTGAAGAAGCTAATGACAACAGTGAAGATTATGAAGATGGTGATGAAGACAATTAAGATGCCAAGGCAATCATGAAGAATATACAAAGAAAATGAGAACATGGCAATGATGATGAACAAGACAAAGTGGACAATGAAGCTGACGATAAAGAAGAAGATACAAAGGAGGTGAAAATGACAAAGATGAAGATAATGATAATGAAGTATTTATTTATTTAAAGTATAACACATATTCATTGCATCTTCAAAGCACCTTTTTAACCACCATATTGCCATCATCTTCATTCTCACTTTTATCTTGCTTGTTGCAGCTTTGTTATCAGACTAGCGGCATAAAGTGACTTGTTTTTCAAATAAGGTTGATATCTGCTAAACTGTGTGATCAGGAGGTATTTCTTAAATACAGTGCTACTTTTCCATAACAGTAAGCTTTATTTTCCTGTAAATATTAATTAGTTACATTTGCAAATTTTCTCATTATTTTACAAACACAGAAAATATAAATATTGTAGCATTAGGGTATAAAATTATATTTTGGTTGCCAGAGGTTATCCCATAGTTGATGCAAGCATTTTAATATTGGAACTTTGAACCTGACCTCGATGTGATTGTATGAGAGTTTACTACATTCCATCAAAACACATAGTCTCAAAGTATAATAGCTTGGTACATTAACATGCATACGCCAGTAACTTAGATTCACAAGTGTGCAAAAACATGCATGTCACTTACATGAGATGTTATGTGCATCAGTATATAACATCTAAAATAGGTGTTTTTGCAATGGATAAACCTGTCTGCCTGCCTCATATGGGAAAGCAACTCACTAAATGGACCTTACATATTCTTACTTTGAAGCTGCTCCAACTCAGGGAGCATGATCATTCAAAACAAAAATAAAAACATTTGTTCTTTCTGTGGGTTGTAAAGTGCTCATATAATGCAACTTTTAAATTTAAAATAAATTGCTATAAAATTTACCAAGTGAAAATATACAGATACAAAAATAAAACACAAGCACACAAGCTGTTGCAAAAACAAAAAACAGTGCAACTAAACACATCTTGAGCATATGAAGGGCAATTGTTATTCATAAATAAAGGTTAAGAAACTGTGTGTTTTATATGAAAACAATAAAAACTTAGAAGTCCACAAAATAACCTTGAGGCATGGATGCAAGAAATTGCATATACAGAAATAGTATCTAGCTAAGCCAAACAGGACTGAAAAATTACATTTTAATTGTTCCATAGCACTGTGCTGTTACTGTGATAGATTTGAAGTCTTCTTAAGACATTCAGTCTTGCTGGCTGGATTCTGCTGAAATCAAAGTCTGTTTATAGTTGCATTCACAGTCTGTTGCATACAGAAACTTGCAGAATGCACACTGATGAAAGAATATATTTTGCAGCACCTGTCTTTAAGAGCAGTAGCCAATAAATTTTATAATAAACCACACGTACTTCTGTTACAGCTTCAGAAAATGTTCTACTTTACTTCTCATATAGTACAGATGATGTGAGAGATATAACATTTACCTCAGGACAAAATGCGTCCCTACCATTACCCCTAACATAACTGAATTTAATATAGACGTTATATATATTTTTAGTTAAACACACACCCTCTTGGTTTTGGAAAGATACTGCCTTGATGACCCAAATGCTGACACATCTGCTCTTGTGCAAATGCTGATAAGTAAACTGTCTTCAAGCAAATGCCTTGTGGATTAGAAAAGCATATTCTTAAACTTTCTTGGAAAAAAATGTCCTGTTGTCAGTTCTTTAAAAAAAGCAAATTACATTCTTGTCATGTCTGTAACAAGTCAGCTTTCTTGATGTGTGTGTAATACACTCATAAGCAAGTTCCTTATTTTTTTAAGCTACAATCATTTAGTATGGATGCCAATCACATATTACTAAACTCGATTTCTGCATTCAAGCAAGCTTTATTTTATTCCTTATTTATGTTGCATATTTGTAGCAAAGTTACATTCAACCTTAATATCTTGTTGAGCATAATCTTACAAGTCACTCTTTTTACTTTTTAACAAAAACACATTAAGAAACAAAATCTTTAGTCTTCTTTTGATACAAGTCAAAATGCAATCGTACATAGTTAATACAATGATATCAAGTATTACTACTAAAACTGAATGTATTTAACAACTGTTTCTTTTACACAGCATTTTCTGAAAATATTTCATCAGTTATGGGCTGTCTGCTTTAGTTTTATTTTTTAACTTGATTCACTTATTCTTTTGCAATCACAGAATTTAATTTATGACTTAGAACTCTTTTATTAACTCTTTGCACCTGTTGAATTAACTCTTTACTTTTATTGATTATTTTATAACAAAAGATTAGAGATAGACTAATATCTATAAGAGACAAAAACTATGTGCTACTCCAAACATTTATACACTAAAGAATGTTATGTACATATTAGTCCATTAGCTGTATGAATACAATATTTAATTTTCCTTTAACTGGGGTAACCAATAAGATTCCAACTTAAAATCAGTGATAATATTACA
Source organism: Protopterus annectens (assembly GCF_019279795.1). Taxonomy (NCBI): domain Eukaryota; kingdom Metazoa; phylum Chordata; order Ceratodontiformes; family Protopteridae; genus Protopterus; species Protopterus annectens. The sequence continues at coordinate 1,395,269,234 of NC_056735.1, forward strand.
ACTTGACAAATTACGTTTGAACTTATTACAATGTATTCTGTACAGTATATATTTACACAGATTGTTTGCTATTCATGCATTTCAATCTAGTAGCTATCCTGGACCCAATTTTTTTTTTAAACATGGTTTTTCACACATATTTTCTTACTAGACATTAATTTAATTTGTACTGGATTCTTTTGTATTTGTAGATACAAAGACTGTAAAGTACATTTAGTCCAATTTTACAAATTTAGTAACATTAACATGAAGCAAAACCTTGGAAAATTCTTATGTATCTTTAGAAGTATCTAGTGAAACTGCCACCAGAGGCAACTATGCTTTTTGCATACCAACATTGACTTGTCAAAAACATATTAAAAAATAGTGACTATTCTTGCTCAATTTTTTACATATCTTTACTCTCTCTTGTATATCTTTAATAAAGCAATTTTAAGCCATCTCTTGTATAACTTTACAGTTTAACAGGTTGTAAATACAATTTAATATTAATAACTTGCATGATAGCTATTAGCAACTTGTAAAATATCTTATCCTGTCAGGTTTAATCTGTTTACCAATATTTTTAATGCACTAATACCTATTTTTCCCTCCCCCCCTGAAAGAGTATTGTCAAGAAGGAATGAGATATTCCTTCTTGGTAGCTTTATTTTAGACCCTTTTGCAATTCTGCTCACACAGTCAGTGTAAAACTGAGAAAGTACCCCTCCCCCTGTAGTACTGCAGTATTGTTTATTTGCTTTATAATGTATGTCAGCCCAACACTTTGGTTATACATTTGCTTTATTACATTATTAAACTATAGACCTTTGTCTGATTTGAACATCTTTTCTGTTGCATTTGCTGTCTACTTCTACTAGTAGTAGTTATTTGTACCCTCCTGTATAATTGATTTGAACTGTATGCATACTATAACCCATCTGCTGGCTATACTTGATATAACTAAGATTTTTTTTATTTTTATCAGTGACGTATATGCAAAATTGTGATGTTTTATTATAATTACCAAATAGTGTTGCATGTGAACATTTTAACAATTATGTTTTAATAACAATAAGTTTTTAGAAAAACTCAAGCCACTTGTCTGGCAGTCTTGTTTCTTATCTTATCTTTCCTGTAACTATTCATCTAGTCTAGGAAGGTCTGAGTTCACATTTCAGTTAACCCTTTTAGCATTTTTCCTTTAATCATCTGTTAGTAAAATGCAGCTATAAAACACTTAGAATTATACTTGTGATTTGCATAACTATGCAAACTAAACATTATTTTACAATTAGCTTGCATATTTTTTAACTTTTGATTTCAGTATTTTTTTTATTTATTTAACTGCTCTGTCATTCATTTTACAAAGATTGTTGAGTAATTCCATCCATGATTTTATTTCTTTTTAAAATTCAGAACTTTAACTGTTTGGTGTGGTGTTACTATACAATTATAAAAAAAATATAAAAAATAAATAGATATTAGCTTAACTATTACATTTATATTTACATTATTTATATTTGCTGTTGTCTGCCTGTTATTCTTGTGCATTGTATAAAAAGAAAATACATGCATGTCAGTCTTGTCACTTTAAATCTTTATACAAGCATGTCAGTGTTGTGACTTTAAATCTTTACTCTTAACTATTTTTATTTAATTTTTATACACTAGAACTGTTTCATTTACCTTTTGACTATGCTATGAGAATGGCAGTCATATGCTCTACTTTACTGTAGTACTGATAAATATCTTGCTTTAACTGAATGGAAGTTTTAAACATTTGCGAATGATTTGTATTTTACTATCCTACCATGTAACCATTTTCAAAACACAAACATATTATAAAATATATCTCTTTTGTACAGATCAGCTGTAGTTTCCTGCTCTTTCCCAATGTATGTAGGAAGTCAGTCTCTGTCAGTTTCGCTAATCAATTTTCTTCATCTTGTAACTGTTGTTGAAGAGTTTCCTCATGGTCTGCCTGATATGTCACATGGACTTGCTCTGCTGAATCTGAAACTCCTATGCACTTTTGAAAAAAATGTTTGTATAACTTGTCTAAACTTCCTGAACTCATTGTGTCTGTCTCTTAGAAGTTTATTACATTCTTTTGTAACAAAATGTACTAGAGGTCTTGTCAGTAACTGAGTTGACTTACATGTGGTGACAGGACATAACTGTTCAACATCTGAATATAATGAAAACTCTTTAGCCTTAGTTAATTCTGTATCATGAACAGATCTGTCTTCACAATCTATTGTTTTAGCAATATCATGCAATACTTTTTTATGACATACTACAAATAATGCAGTTTTTATTGAATCGCACAATAAACATTTTTCATACTCCACATGGTTTTCTTTGAGATGCCAGTCAAATATTGTAATACATTTGCATAATGCCTTACTATCAACCTGCCCTAATGTTTTACATTTACTAATGTGCTGTGTATACCAACATTGCAATTTACTAAAGCTTGGTTTACATTTGCTTGAATTATGTCTAAAAATATCCATACTATCTAATAAAATCCAAACTGTCTACTAATATACAAACTGTCTAATATCTAAACTGTCTAATATCCAAACTATCGAATAGCATCCATACTAAAAAATGTGACGTAAAAAAAGTCTTACCAGTTAGCAAGAAAACAGGTGATCAGGCTGTTGTTGCTGATGGTTGGAAATTTTTCAAAGTCACTTGAGAAGTTGGGGAAACACAACAGGCAGCAGACTGCTGTGTAAGTAGATGTCCACCTTTTCTTGGAGAATTTATGGCACTGTGACTTGAACTTCAGTCTCACTGGATTCAGACATCTGAAAAAATCTTTACTGCTGCAAGCTGCATAAACTGGAATATTTCTGTTTAGGATTTACACATACGTACAAATGTTAGTTACTGCAATTTGACTGAAGTGACCCTCTGCAGGACTTACCATCACTCTCTCTGTGTTCAAATGCAGATTTTAGGTTCAAATGCAGGTATTAGGTTCAAATGCAGGTAGGCTTGCCATTGAAAAATTAAATTTTAATTGTTCCATAGCACTGTGCTGTTACTGGGATGCTTACTGTGATAGATTTGAAGTCTTCTTAAGACACTCAGTCTTGCTGGCTGGATTCTGCTGAAATCAAAGTCTGGTTATAGTTGCATTCACAGTCTGTTACATACAGAAACTTGCAGAATATACACTGATGAGAGAATATACTTTGCAACACCTGTCTTTAAGAGCAGTAGCCAATAACTGTTATAATAAACCACACATACTTCTGTTACAGCTTCAGAAAATGTTCTACTTTACTTCTCATATAGTACAGATGATGTGAGAGATATAACATTTACCTCAGGACAAAATGTGCCCCTACCATTACCCCTAACATAACTGGATTTAATGCAGACTTTATATATATTTTTAGGTAAACACACACCCTCTTGGTTTTGGAAAGATACTGCCTTGATGACACAAATGCTGACACATCTGTTCTTGTGCAAATGCTGATAAGTAAACTGTCTTCAAGGAAACGCCTTGTGGATTAGAAAAGCATATTATTAAACTTTCTTAGAAAAACATGTCCTGTTGTCAGTTCTTTAAAAAAAGCAAATTACATTCTTGTCATGTCTGTAAAAAGTCAGCTTTCTTGATGTGTGTGTGTAATACACTCATAAGCAACTTCCTTATTTTTTTAAGCCACAATCATTTAGTATGGATGCCAATCACATATTACTAAATTCTATTTCTGCATTTAAGCAAGCTTTATTTTATTCCTTATTTATGCTGCATATTTGTAGCAAAGTTACATTCAACCTTAATATCTTGTTGAGCATAATCTTACAAGGACATCAGGTTGTACATTTTCAAGAAAAAACAAGAGCTGCTTAGTAAAAGCACGGAGTAAATATAATGTACTGAGTAAAAAACAATAAAACTCTGAACTGCCACGACTTCCAAGAACAAAAGTTTTTAATAAGGTAAAATGCAGTAAAAGGTGAGTACTTTCACACGTTAACACAGTCACGTAGTAATGAATGAAATGAGGGGCTTGGCTCATAGAAGTGACCTTATTGGTGATGTACGAGTTATGTGATTAGCTAGCAATAATGACTGAGCTTTTCTAATTTGTATCATGTGGTTTTAATCTATGTATTTGATTGGTTCCTTTATTGTTTAAATAATGGTTGTCAGTTTTGTTCTGTGTTGGCCTAATGAAGCAATGTTTTAAACAGCAAAAGCGCTCACCTTTTACTGCATTTTACTTTATTAAATATTAAAAACTTTTGTTCTTAGAAGTCATGGAGGTTTGGAGTTTTTTGTTTTTTATTCAGGTTGTGCATTTCCCTAAAATGTACTTACATCATGTGCCTTTGTTTGTTATATCAGTAAGAATGTCTTGGTATCTGCATATTGTAAATAAATAAATTTCAACAATATACTTAAATGCAGTACAGAAGTGTAGAGTTGTGCCGAAAGAGGGCTTACCAAAGAGAGAAATTAGTATGTTATTCTTGAAACATGTGCTGATCAAAGGTCTTATGAGAGAAAGTATCTCCCAGAGCAATATAAGTCCTAAAAAGAAAATGTTCTCTTTGAGGGTGGCTTCAAAGAGAACATGATTAGTTTATAGGTGACATACTACTGGGTAAGAGGAGGTTATTGTTTTCTTGAGAAATGCTGAAGTTACTGAGGTTTTGCTACCTTGAGATATAACTGTGACAGGAAAATGACAGTGATACAAAATGAGAGGTGACAGAAACCATCAATAGCTCATAATTCCTTAAATAAATACAAAAAAAGGAGTAAAAAACACATTCTGAGTAGGAATTTGACTCAACCCCAAAAGAAGACAATCAGAACATGAATAGCCTGACAAAAAAGAGAAAAGACCATCACTAAAACATTATGCTACATGGATGGGGTAAAAACAAGATATTGAGATTATGGAAAGGAACTAATACGAGTGAATGGTGCCAACAATCTGTATCAGGCAGCATCTAAGAGTGCAATAAATTTAACTTAAAATAGAAAAATCCTCCTATAGGTTTAAATTGACTTTAAGAGATAGAAAGAAATGTGGTTCAGGTAAAAAAATGAAGACATACTATCTGCTGGTTAGATAACATTTTCATCAGAATATAAACATGCTGTGGCTTGGAAAGTTGCAAGCATTTATTAAGTATAATAAGCTGAATGTTTGCACGAGGGGAAACATGAAATGACATGTCAGTCATAGTGTGCTTAATCTTTATGTGGTAACATTCATACCTCTCAACTGTCTAGATTTTTTCAGAATATCCATGTCTGTGTAGTATTTTTTACTTGTTCCTAATAAAATTTGTGGTTTTCTGGCAAATCATTAAAGTTTGAAGTCACTAAATAATGACATATATTTGAGTTTCAGACTTCATATGCTTCAAAAAATACATGCTAATGCAAAACCTGTTTTATAGCAACCTTCTAGGTGTCTAAGAGCAAAACATACAACTTCTCTCTGATTTTGGTGCCTTTGCCTCCCCCCCCCCCATTATTTTGGCATTCTCCATATTTCTTTAGCTTAGAGGTTGAGAGATGTGGTGTCATATGGTATTAAACCTTTTTTATATATTACAGTTGTTTTTTTATTTATTTTTATGAGGTTACAACTGTTGAGTGTTGCTGCTAGCTTTTTTGATTTAAAAAACTGATGAACTCAGGGCAGAATCCAAAGTAGAAGGTCAACAACAAAAAAATTACGGTGGTTCAGGATCTTGTACAGGAAAGTAGAGGATCATTTGGTGAAGAAGTTTTTTTATTGACAGGGAGAAGACTAGAAGAAACAAGGATATTCAGTCAAGAGATAGAGGGATTGTATAACAGAAGATCTCCAACAGTCAGGCATGATTTTTGAAGAATGTGGGACCATGGCACAAAATCAAGAGAGGTGGTGACAACTGATTTTTGTCACCCCCAAACCTATGTAGAAAAAAATGAGAAAAAGGCTTTGATTAAGAGTGGGAGAACTGCAGGTGCTTGAGTCCCAATACAAAGCCAGGGAGTTAAGCACCTTATAGGTGGCATAGACTGCTTCTCCTGGTTAAACTTCATAGATAGGTACTAGGCTATCGGCCCTAGGGCCCATACAAGCCTAGCCAAAAAATGTACCCTGTCTTTCGCCACCCAAGAAAATTATTTTCCTGTGCCCCTGTCGAGCAGAGCCACAGAAGTGATCCCTGGGGTGAATTTCCCATTTCCCATCCAATCATCAAGATTTTTCTTGAAGAGTGCTAATGAGGAGCTCTGTTTGACATAGATAGGTAGTCTGTTCCAGAGTATGGGAAGTCTCTGGGGCAGGAATCTATCCCTCCAGCATGTTCTGTTTATTGTGGTGACAAGGTTAAGGTCCCTAGAGCGTGTAGCTTGGAGGGATTGGGATTTCTTTAAGTGGAGCATGTCCAACAGTTCTGGGTTTGACATAGCTTTGTATGTTAGGCAGAGATCGCCCCTGAGTAGGCGATATGCGATGGAGTAAAGCTGTAGTTTTTTGAGACGGTCTGCATAGGGCATCTGTTTGAGGCCAGTAATCCTCTTTGTGAGGTATTTATGTGGTCTTTCCAGTTGTTGTAGATGTCTTGTGAGGTACATACCAAAAGGAGCATTGACTCTATAATGGGTCTAATGAGTGATGAGTAGAGGGGATCAATGACCTCTTTTTTTCTGGATGAGAATCCTTTTGTGATGAGATGAGCCACGTAGAAGGATTTCCTGACCACTGTGGTGATGTGATTATCAAAGGAGAGACTACTGTCCACCTGTGTCCCAAGGTCTCTTATCACATTTTCGACATTAAGTAGACTACCAGCTATGTAGTAGTTCATGGGTACAGAGTTTTTACCAAAGGGGATGACAATACACTTTTTGGCATTGAGCATCAGGCCATGGCTTTGACACCAGGTATCTGTCTCAGTGAGGCCCTTTTGTAGTTGGTCCACATCATTAGGAGTTTCGATTATGGCTCCTAGTTTGCAGTCATCTGCAAACTTTGTTAACCAAAGACCTTCTGTGTTGGCCTGCACTTCAGAGAAGTAGATACCAAACAGAAGAAAACCCAGGACTGAACCCTGTGGTACTCCACTTGTCACTGGTCTGATGTCAGATTTCGAATCCGCTACTTTCACAGTGTGGGTTCTGTCCGTGAGCCAGTTGGCAACCCATCTTGTGACATAGGGATTTATACCTAGTTTAGTGAGCTTATCTATAATTCCAGAGTGGGGGATGGTGTTGAAAGCCTTGGCGAGATCTAGATAAGCTGTGTGAACCATTTTACCCTCATCTATGGCTTTGGTGACTACTTCAAAGAAGTCAGTCAGGTTTAGGAGACATGATCTGCCTTTTACAAATCCAAACTGAGTAGGGTCCAGAGTTTGGAGATTACCAATGTCTTTGTTTATGAGTCCCACGATGATACATTCCATGGCCTTTCAGACCAGGCTCATCAGGCTAATGGGGCGGTAATTCCCGGGGTCTGTCGTGGCTCCTCCTTTGTGGAGTGGGATAACTGTCACGGTGCACCATTCAGTGGGTGCAGAGCCTGAGGTGAGGCTATGATTGAACATGGTACTTAGGTAGGGTGCCAGTTCATTCTGTAGTTCATGTAGAACGCAGCCTGGGATATTGTCAGGTCCCATGGATGCTGTGTTTTTGCTTTGGAGAGTGTGTTTTGTACCTGTGCAGCCATGATTATAGGCACTTTGCATTCTTCTGGTATAGTGATGGGCCCTCTAGGGGGTGAGAGGGGGGTAAAGGTAGCACTGAACCTATCTGCTAGGATGTTGGCAATATCAGTTGGTTCTGTATATTTAGTGCCATTATGCTGTAACTCAGAGGAGATCTGAGTGTTCCCATTTAGATTCTTGACATAGCTATAGAATGCTTTGTGGTTGTCTTTAGAGTCAGTGGCAATTTTGTTTTCGTAACTAGCTTTGGAGGATTTTATGAAGGATCTCAGCTTCTTAATGAGGTTGACCAGGGAGTTCCTCCAGTCATGGGATTTTACTCTTTTTTGCAACAGTTTCTTTCTTCTGTTGTAGAGTTTGTTTATGGCAGAGGACCACCAGATTGGCTTTCTTTTTTTGGAGGATAACATCTTGGTTCTATTAGGGATAGCATGATCCATGCACTCGTGTAAGTGCTTATAAAGTGGATTTGTGTAGGATTCAGCAGTCATACCTCTATTGTTTGCATGGGTGTCATGAAGTTTGCCACTTCTGTCTTAAGAAGTGTGAAGTTGGCTTTTGAGAAGTTTTTTACGATGGTTTCCCTAATTGGGGCTGGGGGTGGGATGTAGATGTCTAGGCTGATTAGCTTGTGGTCGGATCTGACCAACGAGGAATTGACCTCTGGTGTGGAACACCGGTTTCCCATGTTGGTAATGACCAGGTCTAGGATATTGCTGCCCCTGGTGGGGGTGTGAATAAGTTGATCCAAGGCGTTGAAATTTATGAATTCTAGAAAACGTTGAGCAAAAGAGTTGGTGCATGAGTAGTTTTCCCAGTTAATGGTGGGGTAGTTGAAATCGCCCATTATTAGGGTGTTGGGTTGTACCCTAATACTTTCCAGTGTATCAAGAAATGAGGAGTGTGAATCCTGGGCCATGGTGGGGGGGTCTGTAGCAAGCTACAATTTGGATTGCGATTTTGCCCAGAGTTAGTTGCACTTGGATAATCTCGGATGCATTATGCTGTGCAACTAGCCTGGAGGTGTGGATATCCTTAATGAATATGGACACACCTCTGCCTTTAGTGCTTCTTTCTGGGTTAGGTGGCCAAAACTTCAAAATAAACTTGAGCAAGCAGCTGTGGGGAAGGAGTAGGAGGGGAATTTTAAGTTTTGGGAGTAGGAAGGTGAGGTTTAGGTTTAGGGCATGGGAATGGGGATTGGATATAGGGAGAAGGAGGGGAGTTTTAGGCTTAAGGAATGATCATGGACTTTAGGTTTAGGGAGGGGGTTGAAGTTTTAAGTTTAGAAAGTGATCAGAGACCTTAAGTTGAAAGAGTTTTATGGCAAAGGAGCAAGGACTTTGGATGGGAACCGGGTGGGAGTTTTAGGATTAAAGTTTAGGTTAGGGTTGTGCTGTCCATGTGTATACTGTCAAGTGAGGAGTGGGCTATGAACTAGCAGCTGAGTGGGCTTGTGGGAATTCAAACACTTCATTTTTTGAGCAAATGACAGCAAATAGTTCTGCTATGAGCTACTAGCATGTGGGAATCTGTTGTAGAACCCGATGATCTGTAGCAGTATGCACGAAAAAAGAAAAGAATAAAGTCACTGTTACGAGTTTGGTCTTAGCAAAGACATTCGAAGGCTATCTTTTTGCGTAGATAAGACTAGTGCTACTAAACAATCAAAATGTATTTCCAATTGTCTTATGTGCATCACTTTTCACAAACAAAATGTTCATCAATTGAATGTTATGAATAATTCTGCTATGGCCAAAAAACCTAAATGAAAAGAGACAGAAAGAGAAAAATAATAAGAAAAGAAGAAAGGGGGATTGGACAGAGAGAGAGAGAGAAAGACAGAAAGACAGAGATTTTCTGTGTTAATGATTTCTAACAAGATAAACTTCAAGATTTGGAAAAAAAGCTTCATAAAGTCTCTTTAGAGTAATGCTGTTTGATATGTGACATCAGAAGCAGTTGAAAAAAGCACTGATAAAAATATATAGGTTCATAGGTGTGTACTAGGCTAATGGCCCTGGAGCCTTTGCAAGTCTAGCCTATAGAGGTGCCCTGGCATCGTGCCACCCGACGTTAGTTCCCAGTGCCTCTATCCAGTAGAGCGACTGGAGTGATCCCCAGGGTGACCTTTTTATTTCCCATCCACTCATCAAGATTCCTCTTGAAGAGGACCAGTGAGGTGCTCTGCTTGACATGCATGGGAAGTCTATTCCAGAGCATGGGCTGTCTCTGGGTTATGAACCTGTCCCTCCAGCATGGTCTGTTGATTGTGGTAATGAGGTTGAAGTCTCTGGAGCATGTGGTGGGAGGGATTGTGATTTCTATAGATGTAGCATTTCTAACAGAGCTGGGTCAGACATGGCTTTGTAAGTCAAGCAGAGATCACCTCTTAATAGACAATATGAGACAAAGAATAGCTGGAGTTTTTTGAGTCTGTCCATGTAGGGCATGTGTTTAAGGCCTAGGATCCTCTTTGTGAGGTACTTTTATGACCTTTTCAGCTGTTTCATGGGTATAGTGAGATACATATCAAATGTGGTATTATACTCAATGATTGGCCTAATGAGGGGAAGAGTAGAGAGAGAGATGATCACCTCTTTCTTCTTGGATACAAAACCCTTGGTAATGAGATGTGCTACATAGAACGACATTTTGACCACAGTGGCACTGTGATGGTCGATGGAGGGGTTGCTGTCAACCCTTTGTCCCCAGATCTCTTATAACACCTTCAATGTCAGTGAGCTCCCATTGATGTGGTAATTAGTGGGAAATTACTTTTTCCCAGAGGGGATGATGACGCATTTTTTGGCATTAAGTTTACGGCCATGGTTTAGACACAAGTCATTGGTCTCAGTGAGGTCCTTCTGTAGGAAGTCTGCATCACGTGGGGAGTTTATCCTGGCCCCCAGCTTGCAGCCATCTATGAACTTCATCAACCAGAGTCCCTCCATGTTGTCCTGGACTTCTGAGAAGTAGATGCCAAATAGGAGAGGACCCAGTACTGATCCCTGTGGGACTCCACTCATGACTGGACAGCAGTCTGTCTTGGAGTCCACTACTTTCTCACTGAGTTTTATCTGTGAGCTGATTTGCAACCGACCTAGTGATATAGGGGTCAATGCCTAGTTTGGTGAGTTTAGCAGTAATTCCTGAGTGGAGAATGGTATCAAAGGCCTTGACCAGTTTGAGGTAGGCTATATGAACTGCCCTGCCCTCATCCACAGCTCTGGTGACTGACTCAAAGAAGTCAACCAGGTTAAACAGGCATGATCTTTCACAAAACCAAATTGCATGGGATCTAGAGTTTGGAGATTCCCTATATTCTTGTTAATTAGGTCCATGATGATGCGCTCCATAGCCTTACATATGAGACTCATCAGGCTAATAGGGAGATAATTCCCAGGGTCTGTAGCCACTCCCTATTTATGGAGAGGGATGACTAGCAGTGTGCCATTTGGTAGGGTTAAAACCTGAAGTGAGGCTGTGATGGAACAGCGTACACAGATGTGGTGCCAGTTCACTTTGTATTTCATGCAGAACACATCCAAGGAAAATGTCAGGTCACATGGAAGCTGTATTCTTGGCCTTAGACAATGCAGCTTTAACCTGTGCTGCAGTAATGCTGGGTGCCTGGCATTCCTCCAGTATTGTGATTGGTCATTTAGGGGGGACAAAGGGATAAAGTTGGCACTGAATCTGTTGGCCAGTATGTTGGCAATATCTGTTGGCTCAGTATAGGAGGTATTATTGTGAAGTAAATCAGAGCAAACCTGGGTATTGCCATGGAGATTCCTGATAAAACTATAGAAGGCTCTGTGGTTGCTTTTAGTGTCTGCCACAATTATGCCTTCATAGCTAACTTTAGAGGTTTTGATGAAGGATCTCAACTTTTTGTTAAGGCTAATAAGGGAGTGTTTCCAGTCTTGGGACTTCACCTTTTTCTGCAACAGTTTCTTCCTTCTGTTGTAGAGTTTACTAATGGCAGGGGGACCACCAGATTTAATTCCTTTTTCTGAAGGAGAGCGTCTTGGTTCTGTTGGGTATGACTAGTCCCATGCATTTGTGTACATGTTTGTACAGTGCATTGGTGTATGATTTGGCAGTCATGTAGCTATTTTCCATTGACATGGGTGCCATGAAGTTAGCCACCTCTGTTTTTAGGACCCCAAATTCAGCTTTGGAGAAGTTTTTCATGGTGTTACCATTGTGGGAGGTGGGTGGATGAGATGTGGATTTCCATGGTGAGTGCGGTCGGATCTAACCAGGGAGGAATTGACTATTGGTGTAGAGCAATGTTGCCCATGTTAGTAATAACCAGGTCAAGGATATCGCTTCCTCTAGTGGGGGTAAGAATGAGCTAATCCAGGGCATTGGAACTGATGAATTCCCGGAAGCACTGGGCCAGTGTATTGATGCATGAGTAGTTTTCCCAGTTTTTGGAGGGGTAGTTGAAGTCACCTAGTATTAGAGTTTTTGGTTGGACCCTAATAGTTTCCAGGGTGCTTAGGAACCTAGAGTGAGAGTCTTGGGACATGGTTGGGGACCTACAGCAGGCTACGACCTGAATTGCTGTCTTACCCAGTGTTAGTTGTACCTGAAGTATCTCAGATGCGTTATGCTGGGTTACTAGTCTGAAGGTGTGTATATCCTTTATGATTATGAAGAGACCCCACTGCCTTTGGAGCTTTGGTCCATGTTCTGGGGCCAAAAAGTCTGGAATGACTAATAGCCTGGTAGTGCAGGTGTGCTATCTGCTGCTTTAAACCAGGTCTCCATTAAAGTACAAATGTCGATGTTCTCCATTTTGAGGAGTGAGTCAAGCAAGTGCATCTTGCAATTTAGACTTCTAGCATTGAGCACCATGACCTTCAGACTGCATTTATTTATAGCTCTTACAGTGGTAATTTGGTCTTTGGAACATCACCTAAAAAAGGCACTATAGGGGTGGCAAGAGCCTTAGCCAGTACCCAGAAACCCAGGGATGACAGATGCAGGCCATTTCTGTCAAAGCATCGAGGACTGTCAACCATCCCAAGAAGACAGATACTGGATCACCTTAGAATGACACCAGAAATGTAGCCAATTGTTGAAGTCAATTAATATAGGTTTCTTATCAAATGTGATAACCTGAACAGTTTACCTAGAATTTCTGAGTCATGTATACATGTAAAAAACAAAGTCATATCTCTTTTTGTTGAGTACCAGATATCAGAGTATATCTTTAAACTTTCAAATTGTACAGGACAGGAGGCAAGCTATAGTTAAATCATCTCCTAAAAACAGAAAGACAATCCCTGGGATTCATAAACTATCATGTAGACTTCGTGTGAAGCTTACATGTTTACATGTTGGCAGGAAGAGCAGGAGCATTAATTGAATATGCATGCCGCTCATCATGCTAACATGAATCCAAACATGTTTCCATGTCCAGTAACAGTGTTGATGGCCAGGAAACCATGTTGAGCAGCACAAGCACACACAGTAAAGAAACAGTCTTGTCTACGGGCAAACCTGTTAAGCGTGCCCACTTGGACAGCATGAAGAGCTAACTAATTGAAATAATGCACCCTATACACAGGTAGGAAAAGTGTACTGAGTGCACTGTGTGTATAAATCAAATATAATAATACAGAATTACATAAGATGGGATGTGAAACAGCAGGGGGAAACAACAGTACATGGGTTATGATACAGGAAAAGTGTACTGAGGACAATCTCCACAGACATCAAAGATATATATATATATATATATATATATATATATATATATATATATATATATATATATATATATACAGAAAGATGTAAGAGGGGGAGGTAAATGTTCAAATTCTAGCACAATAACTGATATGAAGGTGCTTATGCCACAAAATTCAAATTTGTAATATTACAATTTTGAAATACATATTTTGAATAATTAACGGTGGTCACAATTCCTGAACAAATGTGGGTAAATAAAAGCAGACATGATATTATAGGATGTGACAGTTACACAAATTCACATTATAACAGAAGGGAATTAAATGACAAATAAATGCCATTAGCATGCTGAGTTGAGATGACAGTTCTCAAGGACAGTACATATATAATTGGATATTGGCACAGAGTGCATTACATACATGTAATATGTTAAAAAATAGGAATGGCTTAGAAGTCCCAATCTCCTTTTGCAAGAATTGAATTGATGCCATTAATGCCAACACTTACCTGTGTATTAACTGTGTATGCCACAGAAATAAGCTAACACATGTTTGAGGAGGATCAACCTTGAAGAGAATTATGCACAGCAATATTCTAATAGTTATGTGTTAGAAAAAGATGTATTAATGTATATGTTTAGTGCTTATTAGAAGCTAAAAGGGTTAACACATTTCATTCTATTTTATGTACAGCTTAGTTTTGTATGAAATTACAAGATGCTTTTCAAACTGCAATATGCTTTCTGAAACTGCAATATGCTCTCTGACCTAGTATTTGCTAGCACAGCAAAATTCATGTTTATGCCTTTTGGAAATTTACTGAGAAGCAGGTGATTATCTGCTAGGTCAGGAAAATAATGAATAGAACAATACTGTTTTCTATAATGTTACTGAACTTGAACAATCAGCTCTGTTCATGTTATGAGAACATGCACAGCTGCAGAAAAGATAGATACAGTTGAACAAAGACTGCTTGAAGAAATGAACTGTAATCTATACTTGCTTTGTGCTCGAATTAGCCATAGTACCTTGAATGGTAACATTGCATAGTGAGAAGTTGTATCTGACCGGTGGTCATCAAGGCCACGTTATTTTTCTTAGGAAGTTTTTTTTTTTTTGTAAACTTGATATGCCAGCATAAAATCATGGACAAACAGCTGCTATGAAATAATATTGAAAGAACTTGTAATTTATTACATCAGCTTAGTAGACAATGTCTTGTAAGAAATGTATAAGAATGGCTTCACTTCCTGATTCTAGTTAGACAAACTCTGTATTAGCACGTTTTTTTCTCCTTGCTGCAAGATTAAAATACCTTAACCTGAACCTGCCGTGTGTTGATCTTTTTGAAGTTGTTTTTCCTTTGACATTATGCATCCCATATGTAGATGTTTGTGCTATTACAAATGTGGGAGCAGACTGTGACATGCGAAATACCTTGCAAAAGGCACTCTCGCCTGACATATTTATTCTGCCGACAGACAAGAACAGATGTAAACCCCACACTATTATACAATGATGTATTCTCCAGAGCTATGTATTGTTGGCATCAGCCACAGGAGGTAGCAAAGGGTATTGTGACAACAAATGAAATTATTGTGTGAATTAAGAAAGGATTCCTGAAAATGAAAGTCATATCAGCATGTCAGACCAATGGCGATTAAATGGGTATGTGCACAGAATTATGATAAGTCCCATATCAATGTCTGAAGGTTAATGAGAGCTTCTATGCATGTCTATATGCATACTAAACAAGAACTGCAGCACAGTCATACAGATTGCAGTACTCAATGCATGTGCCAATGTAGCACACTCGCAATTACATTGGAAAAACAAACTGGTAATGTCAGGAAATGCAAAGCAATATTCACATGTGTTTGTGAAACATATCAAGAGATATCACTGACATGAGGTAATGGTTGTTGTGTGATATCAGTATTTTCATACAAAAGGAATCCCTATGCTAGAACTGAACATCAAGCTGTACAACTCCAAGTAACAAGACAGCTACTATCACATTCATCACAGTGGAAGTGTTATCATAGATGCTGAACTCCACCTATGTGACATCATTTGATCAGCTGTACTTTACTTACCTATAATTTTTATCTGCTAAAATTTATGATGAAGGCAACTGCTACTCTGTATGCAAAGTATAATGGGAGGGTGTCTTTCCTGCAGAACACAGTTAAGGACACAAATTCTTGCAGTCACTTGATGCTTGTTTGGAATATTTGTCTAAGTGTTGAGAAAATCAGCACCATAGTGGGATCAATGAATGTGCCCTGGTATAAGTGCATTGCCAGTTGCCATATGTGTGGTTATGTGAAAGCATTACTTCATATGTATAAATCAAGGAATACGTGTACCTGTAATTACTCAGAAGAATCTTGCTGTAAGTCAGATAAAATTGCCTGATGTTAGGTACACCCAAACACACCTGTAGCCCCCTGCTGTTGTCACAGTGAAGGTAGAACAACATTGATGCACAATGTCGATATAATCCCATATTGGAACAGATGCCTTACTTAGGCAACAACATACATTACATTGTCTCAAGTTCTGAGTCCTGAGGAGGTGTTAACTACAACTATGATGGCATGACAATCTATTCAAATTTCAGCATCAGTCTTCAATACAGCCTTTCCAAATGAAATGCAAAATAAACCCTTGCAGCAGGAAACAACATCTACACATGGGATAGCACATGTGGGTGACAACACTGTTAAAATGTAAAGTGAGTGTAAATAGTGATGTCAGAATTTAAACTATATAGCTAACATCACTGGCTAATTAAGGTTTGCTGAAAAACAATGTCAACTACAGATTTATTTGATGACTGTAAGACTGCACATTTCAATGGATGATGTCAATAGTGTGTATTACCTTCAAATTTCCATTAGAAAGTGGTTACACAGCATTTTCTGCCTGTTCTGCACAGTAAAGTGAAGAAACACACAACCACAAATGACAGTCATTCATATATTGGAATGCCCTATCTACATACTGAAACAACCAACTCACAAATGCATTATATGCACATGCCACAGGAGGAATCTGACTGCACGTGAGACCCATTGCATCTTTGAAACGATGACATCAGTTGTGTCATGCACAGAAAATGTGTCTGTAAAAATGACTTCTACAGCTATATGGAATTCTAAATGTCATCATTACTGAGGTATAATAAACACACTATCAGGAGAGTCTCAGTGCTGCATTTGAACTCCCTACCTGTCAGCTAACACAATCTACACAGTAGTGTGTTATGTGCACGTGTGACAGGAGAGCTCTCACTTTAGTGGTGTGAGAGTGCATTATTAAAATGATGACCTCATCACTGTCCTGGAGACAGTATGCATTAGTTGACAAAGTGAAAAGGGGATATGGAATTGATCTAACCATTTAAATGTTTTTCATGAGTGCGAGTAAAATGAGCACACCTGCTGAATTGATACTATTTCAATGGACCTCCCATTACAGACAAAAGTGATTGTAACGAGATTAGAACTGGCAATCTATTTAGTTATACAATCTAGAGGACACACTACTTAATGCAAGCTCCACCACAGAAGACTGGTTTTCACACTGTGTGAATGCACTTTGTACAGGATGACATCAGCGTGGTGTTGCATAGAAGGTGATTATTGGAAGAAAGGTCTGAAACTGATATGGACTCATCCTGCAGTATAAAATTAACTCCAGGCTACTACTGTTTTGTAGTCAGCGAGAGTTAACATAATTGCATAACTATATACACACAAGGTAACTGCTCTGAAATTAGAACCCACTACTTATCCCATCTAGAAAGTATAGACCTTAAGGTAAGCACCACTTCAGAAGTCTACCTTTTGCTCTGTGAGAGTGCACTTTATTCAAGATGACATCAAGGTGGTGCTGCAAAGAAGATGATATTCTGAGAAGGGTCTGAAATAGATGTGGGCTCTCGCTGTAGTGTAAAACTAACTCCAAGTTACTACTGTAATGTGGACAGCAGTAGTTAAGGTCATATTTGCAGAACTCCATTCACATACACAGGTTGAATGCTGTGAGATTACAAACCCCTACCTATCAAGAGGACTCAATTCTTAATGTAAACATCATCACATAAATCTGACTTTTACAGTTTGAGAGTGTTCTTTATACAGGATGACATCAGTGAAGTGTTGCAGAGAAGATAATGTTGGGAAAAGGGTCTAAAATTGATGTGGACTCACCCTGCAGTGTAAAATTACCACCAACTACTACTGTACAATGAGCAGCAATAGCTAAAGTCCTATCTGTACAACTCCATACACACACAAGTTGACTGCTGTGAGATTAGAAATCCTTATTTATCTAAGTATGCAATCTCAGGAATACAGTACTTAATGCAAGCACCACCGCAGAAGCCTGACTTGCATGGTATGAGAGCTCAGTTTATACAGAATGACACAAGTGTGGTGTTGCAGAGAAGATGACATTGGGAGAAAGTTCTGACACTGGTGTGGGCATATCCTGCAGTTTACAATTAACTCCAGGCACTTACTGTATTGTGGACAGCAGTAGCTAAAGTCATCTCTGTTCATCTCCACACTCACAAGTTGAGTGCTGTGAGATTAGACCCCCTTACCTATTTAGCTGTGCAATATAGAAGGCAAAATATTTCATGCAAGCACCACTGCAGAAATCTGACTTTACAGTCTGACAATGCAGTGCAGATAGGAGTATTGTTTCATTGTGTGCCAGAGAAGATATTGTGATGTTCTAGGTTTTGTGCATATCCTTACTGGTTGGTATGCTGGAGTAAGGTCCATGTTATGATCAGTAACACATAACATAATGCTGATTTATGTCAGCCATGCTGTCATTAATATGTACTGCAGAGCTAAGAGTGACATGCAACTACCTGGCGTGTATATATCACACACACACACACTTGTGAAACACAGGATGGATAATAAATCATTCATGGATCATCAGGTTATGATGATGGCATGTAAACCTCAGTGAAGGGTACTGATATTAGCAATGGTATGTGCTCATGCATGGTAAAGGTGGACTATCAATACCAAGCAATGCTTAATGTTCCAATAATACAGAAGGGATAAAATGATGATTTCTGTGTGTCAAGGCTGTATGTGGTTGTATATCATACCAAGCAATGCTTAATGTTCCAATAATACAGGAGGGATAAAAATTATTTTTGTGTGTCAAGGCTGTATGTGGTTGTATATCATTTGTAAGTGTCAGTGCAGCAGTGCAGACCCAACAGTCCAGAATGAAGAGGCCAATTAAACATACAGTTCACTGCATTTCACACAAGTGCATTACACAGTTTTCATATAATGCAGTAATATCATCCAGTAGCAATACTTATTTTTGTTCCAAATCACTTCAGAATGTGCAGTGCTGAAAAATGCATCATTTGCATGGTGTTTGCAAAGTGTTAGCACATGCATGGGCACATGCAGTCTTTGAAGTGTTGAACTGAACTGTGAAGTAACAGTGTTTAGTGCTGTTCAGTGGTGTTCCCTGGCAAACTTTCCACACAAAAAAATCAGAGTAAATGTTGGGATTCTGATTACATTTACAATAGATCAGTTTTATCTTCACATGTTGCATGCATATGTTCTGTACGTTTTGTTATACTTTTCAGTGTTAGCTGCAAAGCTCTAATCAGAAATGAAGTGCTGTGCTTGTCTTCACCATTTGTGTGACAGTACGCTTCAAGCAGAGTTCTCTGCTGAAGGAAATAGTGAAAAACTACATTTGGTGTGTCTTCTACAGTGCAAACAGGCTTAGTGGTGATATGTGGCTGTCAGCACTCTGGACAGTAGTTATTAGAGAAAATCCACCTATCAGCCAAGGTTTCTCTGCTGGACAAGGTGTAAACTCTTGAGCTAAATGAAAAAGCAGAGATGAAGCAGGATTCATCACCAGTATACAGATAATTTTACAAAGTGCTAAATTTGATAATTATATTAACTTTTTATCATGATTTTAACAATACCTATGAATGAATATTACATCTATGTCACCTGGCAAAATTAAGTATGAAATAGCTACTGAAAAAATATTTTATACCTACTATATACGATACATGTCTGAAAGGTAAATTATAAGTTAACTGGGTGTACAGTGAGGTGTAAGGCAAACACTCACCATTTTATGGAATTACACCTGAAATGCCATTTTGCATGACATGCTACAGTTGCTATCCTAGACCTCACACAACTGCTGAGCATTACAACTGATAAAACAGAAGGGATTTAGCTACATAGACTACTCATTCACATGAAATACACTTAGACAGGCAATATGACTTTCACCTAATTCTGGCTATAAACTGTTGTCAAGATGAAAAATTAAAATTAAGTTTATAGACTCAATAATTATTTCTGCACCCCACCAAGGAAATCCTACTTCACACATGTCAAAATCATACATTTCAAGGGACAATCATACCCTTTTTAGCCAATGGCAGAGGTAGACTTTATTCTTCAGCAAAGTAATGGGAGACACAAAATGCCATAACATGACATTTACATCTGTTAGCATAATGAATAATCAACAGTACAAAGGGATGAGAGAGAATGGGTGAAGATAGACACAAACATAGAGACACATATTAAAGGGTGGTGTTATGAGCCATTAATGTACATCTTTATGGTATGTCAGTATTATTCAGTCATGGTCTGTATCAGTAAGTGACAACTCTGGTTATGAAGAAGCTGCAGGACAGGCAAAAACTGATGATAAAATTAATAGACTAAGGGTGGTTTAAGAATTCTTTCTTATGGGCATGGATGTTTTTGTAAATGCTTTTTTGCAACAGTATTCAAAATCTGTTCATACGAGGTCAGTACTGGGTAAAAATTAAGATGTATGTCACTACATATATATATAACACCACAGTAAGAAATAATGTGACAAACGTCTGGACTTGAACCCTTGATGCTACAGCTAAAAACTGTAGTAAAGTACTGATTGTATCTGCCTTTACTGTGTTTATGCACCTTTGTGTGAGGGTAACAGGGATAATGCTAGTGATAGGAACAACTAACCAGGATTTCCCATAGGAAATTAACTGCCATTCACCATCACTCATCATTGGTGCATGATGCCAAACTCTGCCAAAGGCTGAGGACAAAAAGTGAAGGCTTTCTTATGGCCCATCTCTGGCTCTGTGTGCTGTGTCAGATACTTTTTTTTATCAGCTTAAATGTGTGAAAAAAGGTGTTGATAGGAAAGTGGTGAAATGGGGGGAGGCAAGCAGAAGGGATGACACAGGAGGAAGAATAGAGGAATTTGCAGGAAGGTAGTGGGAGAGAACCATAGCTATCCACTTCACAGCATAATTGTAGAAGTATAGTCATAATTAGCTGATTTTGCACTGTTACCACACCAAGGGTAGGTGACAACAACATAATAATGCTGTTCAGCTAATTGTATCAAACCAAATGTGTTAACAAGACACATAGGTGAAATGGAGAGCTATGTATTGGTCATTATTTTTGTGGGACAGGTACCCATTTTTTTTCAAAAATAGAGAGTAATATTAGGGAAGGTGCTTAGGAATGTGAGGGTTGGTTAGGAAGGTTATGTGAGGAAGCTGATGTAGACATACAGGATAAAAAAGACAGATAAGGATGGTGATGGACACAAAAAGGTTGAGGACACAATGACTGGAGATAGGTATATCACAGGTATACCCATGTTGAGCCTGATAATTTGCTTTGCATTCCACAGTGTGAAGATGTCTGTGGTTTAAATCCCTCCAAAGATGTGTTGTAAGGTTTATTTTTCTCTTATTATTATAACTGCAGCATTCAATTGGGCTATGTATTATCACAATTATTGCTTGAGTGGACCTGTATCAATATAAAAGAGAAGATACTTACATTGCATAAAATTTGTGAGCAAAATAGGATGTTTTCTTTATAAATGTATATTTGTGTCAAGACATTATTGCTGCATCTTGGACTACAGACAATGGATGGTCTGCCTGAATAACATTACTCATGTTAATCCTTTGTTAGCCTGCAAGTGATAATGGTTGTTGGTTCAGGCTCCCACTTACATGGAAATATTAGCAGCCTTGTTCAATTCAGAAGTGCTTTTTGGTACTACAGATATGTCTAAGCCTATTATATGCAATATAGTAGAAGCTTCAGTTTTTTATTATGTCTGTACTTCTCTCTCCAATCCAACCATTCTTTGTCCCTATCCTCTATCTTACATACATTTATTTTATTAGTTTGTTACTATCAATTTATTTTACTACTATATGTAGTAGAAGAATGACATGCACCCATCTCGCCAGCAAAGCCTGTTGCCCCCAACACACCCCCCACACACACAGGTGACAGTAGTAGCAGCAGCACTATCACCACCAAAATCACCGAGCACACTTGGCTTCTGTCTGCCCAGTTGCCACTAAATCTCCTGCCCATTGTTGTTCAATCCTCCCTCATCATTGCCTTCCCTCTGTTTGTCTGATACCTTCTTTAGCATTGTGTTCTCCATCCCTCATTGAGTTACCACACACCCTGTAAATCATATCTATTTTTCCCTGCTACCTAAACTCACTCTCTTACCTTTCTCTTACTTCTTTCTCCAGTTTACCTTCTCCCCATAAATATAAAATGCACACCTGCCCTACACATGTGAGCTGAGAATCACTACAAGTCAGTTGGCACATGCAACAAAAGATACAGCTGTCATGATTTGGGGAGTTTTCCTTACAAAGTATTACAATGCCAACTATGGCCATGGATGACAGATTACACCTCAATGGTGATGTCCTGAGGAGCGGTCATTGACATTCTTACTCTTTCATTCTGCAAGTGTGTGGCACCCAAGTGCCATGTGTTTCCATGAAGCCTTTCATCTCCCAGTTGTAGATCAACCTGTAAATGAAGTGCTTTACAGAATGCAAGTGATAAAGTTTGTGGGTTCAATTTCCCCTCAGAGCTGTATGCTTTCCTGTCATTCATTCTGCAAGTGTGTGATACCCAACTGCTGTGTGTTACCCTGAAGCAGTTTATCTGACTAAAGCTGAGCCTGTAGATAGAGTGCTTTGTTTAATACAAGTGGGGAAGGTTGTGGTCCATGTTCCATGGGGTTGTATATAGATGCAGCATTTTCACACTAAGGTTCTTGGCTCTTCTGATGCTGTAACTATATTTGGTTGATATGTGCATAATTTTCATTGTTCCACCCATTAAATGCTGTTTTTTTATTATCTTTAGTAAGTTGACTATGTGTCTAATGCCCCTTTCTCTATTAACTTACACATCTTTGACAGAGACACCACCTTCCTTCAGAGTTTTGTCTATTTTTTATGCAGCTTGTGCTGTCTTAGTACCTGCTCTACTCCCCTAGCTTCTTCTTAATTTCCTTACTACCTTCTGCAAGTTGTCTTCCCTGCATATATATATATATATATATATATATATATATATATATATATATATATTACTGGGTCATAACACAGATCATCACACATCTTTTGACTCTGTGAGGCTGCAATGTAGTTCCTTTCTCAAGCTGCAACTATGAGTAAAAGGTCACTCCAAACACCATTGAGACTCATGACTGACAGATGAGCTTTACTGCTGCTTGTGCATCCCAGCAGCTGCACAATGCTCCTGCAGAATCTTTTGTACTGTGACCACAGACAGAATATTTAACCAACTGCTCATCACACTCATGTGCCTGCTTCATTCATTGTTATTCCTTATTCTTTCACAAAAGTGAAGCAAATAATAATTTATTGTAGATCATGTTTCCCAAACAGACCTTCTTGCTTACTGTGCTCTAATTTACTCTGTGACATGCTTCTTGGTTCTTCCTGTGTATATCAAATAACACATTTTATTGAAAAGTGTGTAAATTATATGTAAACATACTGCTTAATTTTCTCTGCATAATATAGCACAAATTTTCACAAACAACCCAATGCCAAAGAGGTGAAATTTATACAGAAATGAAATCTGAAGCAATCAGCATTCATTGGCCACATGGTTGACACAAGAAGCATTAATCATACTTCACTGGTTCATTTATCCCCCTTTTTTGTAATCCTTCTGTATGCAGTGATCTATTTCAATAATGCAAGCATTGAAATCTTTCCATCTCATGTCTCCTCATAGCAGGTTAGATTTCCCCAGTGAACACAGCTGGTGTGTCTAGAATTAGAAAGTAGTGTGCATCAGACCTTGAAAAGCTTGTAGTGGTGGACAGGACAATCACTGTAGTGCTTTCATTTTTTAAGCAGGTTCACCCATCAGACATAAGTGCTTCCTATTATAAACAACACAGGTGCACTGTCTAGTTAAGTGATTTGATTCAGAGTCACACAGTGGGCAAACTGAGATGGAAGGAATCAATCTTTGCACCATTAACTAGAAGAAGCCATGCATTGACAATCCAAACATTTGTCCTCTTCATTAAGTGCCACATAAGCAGTGTGTTCATAGAGAAACAATTTGACTTTTGTTTCAACATTTCAAAATTATGTTTTATACTTCAGTGCACTTTATAAGCTTGTCTTAAGATAAAAACAGTTGTTTATTTTTGCTTATAATAATTGTGGAGATCTTTCAGGTGGGCATGAGGGAAGGGATATGACATGGCTGGCAAGACTGAAAGGGGAAAGTTGTCTCAAGGTTGATTCATAACCTTATGACTTCAAACATCAGAGAACATAGAGCAGTAAATTTCTTCTTGGTTTCACATTCTGAAAGTTATATTTCTATAACATCTCTGCTCTGTTTTGGAAAGTTTATTTTCATATTAGATATAATTATGAGACAAAACTATAATGTAAACTGCTGACTGTGTACCCAGGGTGAATGCTGGAATGTTAACAGCTTGACTGATACAGCATATCATTTAAACAAAAACGTGGCCCTAGATCTTTGGTAAAGATTTAAATAATGACAGATTATTCTTCATTTCACCAAGTTGAAGTGGCTTTATATCAGTGCACTTTCATAATATGCTACACCATACTTGTGTGCTTGGGATTGTATAATGGGCATTTTTGAGTACATTTTGCACTGTTAATTGGAAAATAGTTGTGCTAAATGAAAGACAAGATGTCAAATAATACAATTTGCTGAGTGTATCGATTCCTTGTCATTTTATTTTCCAAACTTCATAAGCTTAATGAAATAAAACAAAAATAATACTTGTATCATCTTGTTTAGACAATAAACCTTATAACTGCTCTTCAAAGGAAGGAGGGCAGCCTACTGGTACTTCCTATATTATAGATGGGCGATATGGTGAGTCACACTCAAGAGCTGCAGCAAAGAGAGAGGCCCTGATAGTTAGAGACTGAGACACTTGCAGTGGGATAGTGATTACAACTATTCCTTCTGGGAACAAGGCACAGAGCCCAAGAATGGGGTGTGGCTAGTGCCTCAGGGTAATACACATGTATACTGTGATACTGTGTAATACTTTTCTTCATTATTTCCTAGGAATAGCATGTTGGACAAAGGGTAAGATCAGCAACTGTGGTGAAGTAGGTCATGTGGCTGGGCAGAGTACCTTCCATGCATACCTCTTAACTGCACCAGTGGTGGGAATACCAATTGTTCCTTCCATATACAGTTATTAATTCCCACTGTAAATTGCTGCAGATCTCTCTGACGCCGTTTATTTATTTATTTTGCATCATTCAATACTACAGGCATCTAATCTGGGGAGAAAAGTGACTTAGCATTTAAGATTAAAAGCCTGTGCCTGGGAGTTTAGTCAGAATCTAGAAGATGTGTGGTAGCAGTAGTAGTTACCCAATGGCAAGCATATGTGCCTACAGTTAGAAGAGCCCAGGTCACACTCCTAGTACTATGGTTTTATTTTTTTCTCTCAGAGGATAAAAATGGGTACAAAAAGTTTGTGACTGTCTAACTCTGATCTCTACCCACTTGTCATCAAGGTCACATAAGTGCCTGGAGAATGTGAAGTACACTGCTGGCCACGATTATTACTGCTACTCTGCTGCTGATCTGGTCACATAGTTTGCCAAGTATTCTTCAGTGTGCTACAGGCAAGTGTGGGCTTCATTTGAATGGGAGACTTACAACCCCCACCACATCCCAAATTGGGCTACTCGTTCTTGTTTAGTGAAAGGTCATATGCATTTTCACCATTCTTTCATCTTCCTTCCTTTATTACATCTTTTGTAGTATGGCAAGGAAGGGATGCAGTATTAGCTGGAAGAGAATTTGTAACTTGAGATCAGTGATTATGTTTTGGATTATTGTTTACATGGTGCTTTTGGAATGCTTGGTGCTGAGTGGATGTGGACACCAATTTATGGACATGTGCCATTTCAAATACTAATGTCACTTTAGTATTAGCAAAGGATGCTGGCAAATCTTGTTTTTGCAGTGTTCTTCATAAAGCGACTGCTCTAGTTTCATGTGGTATGGTTATATTCGGTGTGATGGTTGGGTTGAGCACCATTGGGAGCAAGTGACAAAATATAAAAAAGTTGGGGGCAAAGAAATGAAACATGGGTCCCTCCTCTGCCATCTGCCATCTTCAGTCTAGCTTATCAAATCTTAGACATACTTCTCAACCTCTTTTTGCAAGAAATCTACACAAAGCCTAAAATAATGGAGGAAAGAAGGCTCAAAAGGAGGGACAGATTTTAAATATTGCTCTTATAAACTTAAAATATTACAAGAGTAACAAGATTTGCATTAACATATTTTTTCTGAAGGATATGAAGACTAAAACTTAAATGTATATAATTATTTATTGATTTCAATCTTCAGTGATTTGCCAGAAAACCACACATTTTATGCAGAACAGACCACAAATATGAAACAAAATTCTGGACAGTTGAGAGGTATACTTACAGGAGCAACAGGCAGCATGGTTACTTTGGTGTACTGGAACTGGGTACAATATAAGTCCTTTATGTTTTCTCTCTCTCTCACAATCTCTCTCTCTCTCTCTATGTTTGGACAATGAATTTATTTGTGTGTGTGTGTGTGTGTGTGTGTGTGTGTGTGTGTGTGTGTGTGTGTGTGTGTGTGTGTGTGTGTGTGTGTGTGTGCATGTGTGCTAGCGTGCATGTGTGTGTGTGTGTGTATGTGTGTGTGCACGTGCGTGTGTGTGTGTGTATATCTGTGTATGCATGCCAGACCAAGCTGTTCTTTTTCAAATAAAATAACTGACTAGTCAGTAGTAGTCAGTCATCATCATCATAGGTTGGTACTAGACTATCTGCCCGAGGGCATTTATAAGCCTATCCAGAGTGTGTCGGCTTTTGCCACCCCATTAATTAATTAATTAACTGATCCTCTGTCAAGCAGAGGCAATGAAGTGATCCCAGGGGTGTATTTTCTGTTACCCATCCACTCGTCAAGGTTTCTCTAGAAGAGTGTTAGTGAGGGGCTCTGCCTGATGTAATTTTGTTCCAAAGCATGGGGAGTCTCTGTGACAGGGATCTCTCCCTCCAGTATGTTCTATTTATTGTTGTGGTGAGGTTTAGCTCAGTAGAGCACGTGGCTCGCAGTGACTTGGATTTCTTTAGGTGGAGCATGTCCATCAATTCTGAGTTGGACATGGCTTTGTAAGTCAGGCAGGGATCATCTCTGAGTAAGCGATATGTCACTGAGTACAGATGGAGTTTTTTCAGTCGGTCTGCATAAGACATATGTTTGAGGTCAGTAATCCTCTTGGTGAGGTACTTTTGTGGTCTTTCCAGCTGTTGGAAGTGTCTTGTGAGGTACATCCCAAATGGAGCATTGTACTCTATGATGGGTCTAATGAGTGACTATTTCTAGATGCAAACCCTTTAGTAATTAGATGGGCCACATAGAAGGATTTCCTAACTACTTTGGCAATATGATTGTCAAAGGAGAGATTACTATCTACCTGGGTCCCCACATCTCTTATTACCTCTTCTGTATTAAGGGGGCTGCCACCTATGTGATAATTTGTGGGTGTTTTGTTTTTCCCAAATAAGATGGCTGTGCATTTTTTTGGCATTTAGCTTGAGGCCATGACTTTGACACCAGGTGTCCATCTCAGTAAGGCCCTTTTGGAGGATGTCCGTGTCAGCCGGAGAGTCAATTATGGCTCCCAGTTTGCAGTCATCGGCAAACTTGGTTAGCCATAGTCCTCCTGTGTTTGCCTGTACTTCTGAGACGTATATGCCAAACAGTAGGGGTCCCAGGACCGAGCCTTGCGGGCCACCACTTGTGACTGGTTTAGAGTCAGACCTGGAGCCCACTATTCTTACCGTGTGAGTTCTGTCTGTAAGCCAGTTTGCAACCCATCTCGTGACATAGGGGTTTATGTTCAGGCTGGTGAGTTTTTCTGTAATACCCGAGTGGGAAATGGTGTTGAAAGCCTTGGTGAGGTCAAAGTAGGCTGTGTGAACCACCTTTCACTCGTCTATGGC
Organism: Protopterus annectens; assembly: GCF_019279795.1. Classification (NCBI taxonomy): domain Eukaryota; kingdom Metazoa; phylum Chordata; order Ceratodontiformes; family Protopteridae; genus Protopterus; species Protopterus annectens. The sequence continues at coordinate 1,395,297,035 of NC_056735.1, forward strand.
CTTGGTGACTGTCTCGAAGAAGTCAACCAGGTTTAGTAGGCATGATCTGCCCTTAACAAAGCTGAACTGGGTCGGGTCAAGTGTTTGGAGGTTCCCAATGTCTTTGTTAGAGTTCCATGATGATGCGCTTCATAGCCTTGCAGACCAGGCTAGTCAGGCTTATGGGGCAATCGTTACCAGGGTCAGTTGTGGCTCCTCCTTTGTGGAGAGGAATAACCATTCTATGGGCATGTAGCCTGTGGAGAGGATGAGGTTGAACAGCGTGTTTAGGTGGGGAGTTAGTTTGTTCTGTAGTTCATGCAAGACGCAGCCTGGGACACCATCTGGTGTCATTGACACTGTGTTTTTGGCTTTTGAAAGGGCTGTTTTCACCTGTGCGTCTGTGATTTTTGGGACACTACACTTTTCCGGTATTGTTGTGGGAACTTTTGGAGGTGAGAGGGGGTGAAGTTTGCACTGAATCTATCTGGCAGGATGCTGGCAATATCAGTAGGTTCAGTATATTTTGTGCTATTTTGCACTAGTTCAGTGCATATCTGTGAGTTGCCACTTAGATTTATAACATAGCTAAAGAAGGCTTTGTGGTTATCTTTTGAATCCTTAGCTATTTTTCTTTCAAAGTTAGCCTTGGATGATTTCATGAGGGACCTTAGTTTCTTACTGATACTGATCAGGGATGTCTTTCCTTCTTGGGATTTACTTTTTTCTGAACTAGTTTCCTCCTTCTATTGTATAGCCTGTTTATTGCAGGGGTCCACCAAACTGGTTTCCGAGTGAGTCTTGGTATGGCTAGGGATGGAACGATCCATGCATCCTTGTAGGTGCTCATAGGGTGCATTTGTAAAGGTTTCTGCATCTTGGGCAGTGTTATCCTTTAGCGTGGGGGCTGTGAAACTTACCACCTCTGTCTTAAGTAAGGTGAAGTTTGCTTTAGAAAATTTTTTTACTGTGGTTTCCTTTGTTGGGGGTGGTGGTGGAATGTGGACATCCAGAGTGATTAGTTTATGGTCTGATCTAACCAGTGACGGGTTGACCTCCAGTGTGGAACACCTGTTGCCCATGTTGGTGATGACCAGGTCCAATATGTTTTCACCACTGGTAGGGGAGTTTACCAGCTGATCCAGGGCATTTGAGTTGATGAATTTCAGGAAGCGCTGGGCCTGGGAATTTGTACTCAAATAGTTTTCCCAGTGAATGGTAGGGTAATTGAAATCGCCCAATATTAGGGTGTTCGGTAGGACCTTCATGTTTTCCAGTGTCTCCAGAAAGGTAAAGTGGTTGTCCTGGGTCATGGAGGGTGATCTGTAGCATGCCACAATTTGCATTGCAGATTTGCCCAATGTTAGTTGCACATGGATGATCTCAGAGATATCATGCTGTGCCATTTACCTGGAGGTGTAGGTATCCTTGATGAATATGGATACACCCCTTCCTTTTGTGTTTCGGTCCATGTTCTGTGGCCGAAATGTGGGGTATGAGTTGTAGCCCAGTAGTGCTGGGGTGCTCTCTGGAGCCTTAAACCAGGTTTCAGTTACTGCACAGATGTTGACGTTCTCCATACTGAGGAGTGCTTCGAGCGCATGCATTTTGAGATTTAAACTCCTGGAGTTGAATAGCATAACCCTCAGTTTTTTGTTAATTGTGCTTTTTACGGAAGTGGGTTTGACTTTTCAGCCTTGCCTAAAAAAGGCACTGTGGGGCAGCAAGAGCCTTGGCCAGTATTCAAAAGCCTAGAGAGGACAGGTGGAAGCCATCTCTTATGAAGCAATGCGGCTTGTTGAGCATGTCGTCCCAGGCTGACAGACACTGGATCCCCTTTGAATGACACCAGAAGCTTAGCCAATTATTGAAAGTGATCATTTTTTCTTTATACTGAGGTATCATTCTTGGTGAGGGCAGGATGCTACTCAGGGTCAGGGTCATACCAGCCTGGGCTGTATGATCAGAGAGCTCTTCCATGTCTCTTTTCATGTAGTCCAGGGAGGTACTTCTCAGATTATTCACACCAACATGAACAATGGCAGAGTCATATTTGTACTTGCTCTGGAGTGGCCTAAGTGCTTGTGTTATATGGCTGATTCTGGCTCCTAACAGGCAGCTAACAGTAACCTTCTGCTTGTCCAGCCTAGTGAGTGGGATGTCAGTGTGCCTGACTATAGACTATACACTAGTGTGTTAGGTATGTTATTTCGCTTTAAGGGCTGTGATTGTGCGGCACACTGATTTTGTGTTTTATGTGTTGTCTGGTTTGTGATGGGAAGTGCAAGTTGTTTGGGTGTCTGCTTTGGAGGTGTCTGATGCTTTTGCATGTTTTTATTTAGAGCCTCAGAGTATGATTTTGTGTATTTATGTGTATTTTTTGCCAATGCTGTTTTAGTAGGTCTGTGTGTGGCTGGAGGTGTGGTGCAAGTGTTAACCTTCTCCTCTTGACTGTCTGTTCCTGTCTTGGATGCAGACAGCTTAGCTTCCAGTTTGGCTGTATAATTGCATCTCTCACATATGTTAGTGTTTTGTGGTAGGAGGAAAGGGTTGTCTGTGTACATGAGGCACTTGTAACATTGCCTCAGGATACCCAGATTCACCAGCTGGACTGGAAAGTGCACCTGAAGTTGCCCTTTGGTCATGCCTGAATAGTAGGGTGAGCTTCTTAGTCACTTGGTTGGTGAGGGGTAAATAAAGAGCCTTGCCCTGCTGGGCAATCAGTGTCAGGGTATATTAGTGCTTGCTATTAGGTCTGAGCAAGTGCTGGGCTGTAAGATGCTTTTTGAGTGCTTAGGTTGAGAGTTAGACTAGTTTCAAGAGAAAAACTGAAGAGAAGACTTAGTGGAGCCAGGAATAATTTAACCGTAGCTAACCGGCACTGCCCCATGCACAAAACCATGCAAACACGGTTTTTATAGTAGGGAAATGAAAGAGATAGAAATTAGCCCAAAATGGCCAATAAACTACTAACTTCTGGGCTGGAACCACTCCTCCAGGGACAGATAGGTTGCTCAAAGCTCCCCTCTCTCACAGGTGAACAGAGAAACTTCCTTCTATCCAAGTAAGGTATGGGCAACTCAGAAACTAGTATCACAGCCCTGAATTCAGCACTAGCCTGAAAACTGGACTATACTAGCTTAGAAAAGTGGGAAACAAGGAATATTTTTGGGATTTTTTTTTTTTGTTTTTTTGAAAAGATAAGGCAAAAACAGTAAAAATACACTTAAAACAGCTTTAAATAACTACAAATGATCAGAAACGGTTATTGCACTTTAGTGTGTAGCCTACAACAGTTAAACAAATTATTTAAACAAACAACAACTTTTTAAAAGTGCAGGCAGTCAAATAAGTACAATATGTGGGTTCAGGCACCTAGGCAGTGAGACATTTCCCTGTGGTACATTTGACTGGGGACACATGGCTGAAGTGACATTCAGCTGCAGAGAAATATGGCTGTTTGCAAATTCCCTGTGGGCAAAGAAAAGCATACCCTGCCATGCTCACAGCTTTAATAACCAGATGAATGGTGGCAGAAGAATTAATGAATGTTGTGCTCAGTGCACAGTACATACTTATGTAACTACAACGCATAGAAATGTGCTACAGCATGGAGGAAATCCTGCAGGATACTATAGTCACATTTATGCTCTAGTATGTGTTTTAGGTAATGTTCCCCAGACTCTGTGAAGGGGGTAGTTGTGCACACACTCCAATTATAAAAGCACTGCCCATTGTGCACTGCATTTTTACTGCCATTGACATGCCCTCTGGTCAGCCTGCTGCTGATGCCTGCCATATTACCTGCTGTCTCATGTTCCCTTGGGGATCATGGACATTGCTTTCCCCTTCTGCATTTGGTTACTGAAGTTGTGGACATGGCAGCATATGCTTCTCTTTGCCCACAGGGAATTTGCAAACAGCCATATTTCTCTGCAGCTGAATGTCACTTCAGCCATGTGTCCCCAGTCAAATATACCACAGGGAAATGTCTCGCTGCCTAGGCGCCTGAACCCACAATAGGGTTCAGGCACCTAGGCAGTGAGACATTTCCCTGTGGTACATTTGACTGGGGACACATGGCTGAAGTGACATTCAGCTGCAGAGAAATATGGCTGTTTGCAAATTCCCTGTGGGCAAAGAAAAGCATACCCTGCCATGCTCACAGCTTTAATAACCAGATGAATGGTGGCAGAAGAAGTAATGAATGTTGTGCTCAGTGCACAGTACATACTTATGTAACTACAATGCATAGAAGTGTGCTACAGCATGGAGGAAATCCTGCAGGATACTATAGTCACATTTATGCTCTAGTATGTGTTTTAGGTAATGTTCCCCAGACTCTGTGAAGGGGGTAGTTGTGCACACACTCCAATTATAAAAGCACTGCCCATTGTGCACTGCATTTTTACTGCCATTGACATGCCCTCTGGTCAGCCTGCTGCTGATGCCTGCCATATTACCTGCTGTCTCATGTTCCCTTGGGGATCATGGACATTGCTTTCCCCTTCTGCATTTGGTTACTGAAGTTGTGGACATGGCAGCATATGCTTCTCTTTGCCCACAGGGAATTTGCAAACAGCCATATTTCTCTGCAGCTGAATGTCACTTCAGCCATGTGTCCCCAGTCAAATATACCACAGGGAAATGTCTCGCTGCCTAGGCGCCTGAACCCACAATATGTGAAAAAAAAACAAGCTTTTAAATCACAATAAATGCTGGAAAATCTGCATTTAGGCGGAAAACAGTTAAGTACAACAAGAAAGTACAGAAAACTGATAATCACTCCAAAGTCTCTCTTCTAAGCTAGAAGGATTGTATCAGTTTAAATCTTTCTAGTGCTACCCAGTAGGTTAGTTACAGGAAAGATGGTAAACAAGCGCAGATGTGATCTTTTAAACCAGAAAGTTGAAAGAGACAGAAAAACTTTCCAAATGGTCAATAAACTACAATTTCTGGGCCAAGAACATCTCCACTCATGGTAGACAGGCTACCTAGTGCTTACCACTCCCACTGATAAGCTAGAAGGCTTTCTTCCAACACAGAAAGGCTTGCAGGGCTCAGAAGCTTACCAACAGACCTGGATAGAGCAACTCTCTATCTGGACTAGGCTAGTTACAGGAAAGGTGGGAAACAAGTGCAAGTGCAGCTTTTAAACCAGAACATTGAAAGAGATGGAAAAAAACTACCCAAACGGCCAATAGCTACAATTTCTGGGCCAGGAATCACTCCTTTTGTGGTAGATAGGCTACCTAATGCTTACCACTCCCACTGATAAGCTAGAAGGCTTCCCTCCAACACAGAAAGGCTTGGGGGGGGGGCTCAGAATCTTTCAAAGAGTCCTGGATACAGCAAATCTGTACCTAGACTAGTTACAGGAAAGGCGGGGAACAAGTACAAATGTAGGCTTTTAAGCCAGCAAGTTGAAAGATGGAAAACTGCCCAAACGGCCAAATAAACTACAATTTCTGGGCCAAAACTCACTCTTCCCATGGAAGATAGGCTACCTAGTGCTTACTACTCCCACTGATAAGCTAGAAGGCTTCCCTCCAACACAGAAAGGCTTGGGGGGCTGAGAAGCTTACTAATAATCCTGGATACAGCAACACTGTAACCGGACTAGGCTAATTATAGGAAAGGTGGGAAACAAGCACAAGTGCAGCTTTCAAACCAGAAAGTTGACAGAGACGGAAAAAAACTGCTCAAACAGCCAATATCTACAATTTCTGGGCCAGGGACCACTCCTCTTGTGGTAGATAGGCTACCTGATGGTTACCACTCCCACTGATAAGCTAGAAGGCTTCCCTCCAACACGGGAAGGCTTGGGGGGCTCAGAAGCTTACACAGAGTCCCGGATACAGCAAATCTGTACCTGGACTAGACTAGTAACAGTAAAGGCAGGAAACAAGTGCAAACACAGACTTTTAAATCAGAAGGTTGAAAGAGATGGAAAAGCTTCCCAAACGGCCAATAAACTATAATTTCCTGCCAGAAATCACTCCTCTTGTGGTAGACAGGTTAGCTAGTGCTTACCACTCCCACTGATAAGCTAGAAGGCTTCTCTCCATCACAGAAGGGCTTTGGGGGGGGGGCTCAGAAGCTTATCAACAGTCCTGGATACAGCAAATCTGTACCTGGACTACACTAGTTATAGGAAAAGCAGGGACCAAACGCAAAACGGGCTTTTAACCAGAAAGTAGAAAGAGATGGAAAAACTAACGAAATGGCCCATGAACTACAATTTCAGGGCCAAAACCCACTCTTCCCATGGTAGATAGGCTACCTAGTGCTTACCACTCCCACTGATAAGCTAGAAGGCTTCCCTCCAACACAGAAAGGCTTGGGGGGGGGGGGCTCAGAAGCTTACCAACAGTCCTGGATACAGCAAGTCTGTATCTGGACTTGACTAGTTACAGGAAAGGTAGAAAACAAGCTTAGGATTTTTGTTTTTGTTTCTATATATTTCCTGATTTTATTCCACAGTATGAATTTTACTTTTACTTGTTTCCCTAAATCATTACAGAAATCTAAGAGCTTTAGTTTAGTGTATTAATCCTTTATGTGTTGCACACTGTTACTATTCAGGAATTTGTTGCCTTATATATAAGAGGTTTCATTCCTGCACAAATTCATTTGAATTATGTTTCTATGAAAATTCACTGCCATCATATCTTTTATGCTGATTGGCCTAGTTTGTAACTGAAATGGGAGCCAGTCCATATAGCTAGTTAACAAACAGTAAATATATTAAACAAATAAATAAACAGTGTCATCTTTTCTAGGTAAAATTTTAGGCATGCATTTATGTGCTGCATTGGCAGTAGAATAATATTTTTTAGTTACTTGCTTTGTTGTGAATTACATTTCTTCAGTTAACTTCTTGGCTATAAGCTATTGAAGTAGGCATAGCCCTTAAACTTATCCTTGCATTCTATGTTTTAGATACATATTTTAGTTCTGTTCTCTCTTCTTATCTTCTTGGATCCTACTGCTTCCAAATTTTTTTTCAGTATAACATTTTGTTTTGCTAAAGAACAAGTATTTTGGTGATAGCTGTTTTACCTGAAATGAAAGGGGTTTTATATATGTAAATTACCGATAAAAAGATCTAACTTCCTAAAAGTTGTAGGACATTTAAGATGAACAGGATACCCTTATAGCATCAAGACTTATGGTACTCCTGATCGTTACCTAGTCTTTGCAGAGTCATTCCTCTTCCAAGAGAAATAAGATTTCAGTACTCATTCTTAGAAGTTTTATTCAGTGGATTAGCATTCTTGTCAAAACACTATTTAGAGTACAAAATTTTCTCAGTATTATATAAAGTTAACATGGGGAGGGGCCAGTATGTGAACATCTAGTAGCAATGTGGTTGGTGGATTGTTCTACATCTGAAGCTCTTCAGTTGGCCAATGGGGTGGGTTTATTATTATTTTCAATTTGAATGACTTTAACTGGCCAGTGAGGTGTCCAGTTTCCTAGCCTTCTCATCGTGCTTTGTCTCCCATTATAAACTTGTCACGAAAGCAGTGTTACCAGCTGTTAATAAAGTATTGTAGAGTCAAGATGCTTTTAATCAAGCAGCTAGAATTTAAATCTGGGGCACTATAGTCTTAACTTTAACTGCCATTGCAATTCCTTCTTTTCAGTAATGGCATTTTTGCTGCTTTGTAGTGGTCTCCAGTCAATTGTGTCCAAGATGTGGAAAGAAAAACTGTCATAGTTAGGAAAGTCCATGTTGTGTTTTGTTAGGGAATTTCTTGTCAATCTCTTCAGTTTTGTCTGAAAATTGGTGGGCTATTCTAATTTTGACCTTATTGACATAGGGCCAGTAGAATATTTGGTTTCTTGTCAATGAGATGCCTTGGGTTACCTGTCAACTGCACAGGTTCTTGCCTCATATTTTTGGTCTTTTCCTCATCAGATTTGTGTCTTTCATGCAAATAATTAAGGATTGATGTCACTAAATAATGACAGGCATTTGATTTTCAGACTTCATAACCTTTGAAAAATGTATGACAATACAAAACCTGTTATTTTATCAAGTTTCCATGTTTGAGATTGATATATAAAAATTGTACTTATTTTTGGGCTTTTGTCCCCTCCCCCTCCATTATTTCTGGCTTTGTCCAAATTTCTTGCTCTGAGAGGCTAGAGGTATTGTTGGTTTTGCTACGTTTAATTGTAAATAATTTCTTAATAGTCACTATTCATATGTATAACTAGTATTACTATTTCTTACAGAAGGTGTGCTCAGTTACTGTACTGTGTTGCAAGAAACATGTATAAAAATAAAGATACAAGGAATATGTTTTCTGTAATATCCTGCCACCCTCTACTCTGACCAACTTAGCCTCTCTCCTCTCTCAATTTCTACACCCAGCTTTTCTCCTGCAGAAATACTAATTATAAACTGTCATCTCAACCCACATAAAAAAATTGCCACTGCTTCCATCTACACTCCCACAGTTGACAATATCCCAATTCTTGAAAACTGACTATCTTGGCACACTCTATGGGCAGGATTCACGAAGCCTCCGTGTAAGAGTTATAACTCACACGGAGGCTGCAGTTAAACGGAGTGATGTCAGCATGCTCTGCATATTCATGAGAGCATGCTGAATCACACTTAAGGCCAACACGGTCCATGTAAGACATGTGGGGGCGTGTCCATAGGTTGAGCCCTGCAAGCGGACACGCCCCCATAAGTGTAAAAGTGCCCAAAGTAGACACCCACAACAGAGTCCACGGAAATGTGAATAAACACAACACAACACATGCCCCTACAGACTATTAAACATAAAAGAAATATAAATGAACATGTCATATTTTTTTCAAATTGTAAAAATGTTTAACCGTGAGTGAGCTCGTTTGCGCGGGCGAGCCCGTAGCGCAGCTACAGTTAGCAGTCAATGGGAAAGCATATAAGAACCAAATATGCAAAATAAGCCAGGAAGCAATAGCGTAGCGGTAGAGATGTTGGCTGCAGAGCAGGCATTCATGGTTCGAGCCCCCACAACACCAATATTTTTTTTTTGCAAAATAAGCAGGAAACAAGTCCCTGACAAATATGTACACATAAAACCACAATATATGTAAAATGCAATGAAATAGCCCATTTATATTGAAGAAATGTGAGTTAAGACATGAATAGAAACTGCCAGATGTGCCCATAGCTGAGCTACAGTTCAACAGAGTGAGTGTATGTGCCCGTAGATAAGCATTGGTTTAACTGGTGCAAAATGAGTGCCCGTAGCTGAGCAGTGGTTTACCACGCTAAATATATGTGCCCCTAACTGAGCTGAGCGGAATATGCATGCCAATAGCCAAATGAGGCTTAAACCAGCGTACCCCATTTGCGCGGAGCTGCACACCGCGCAAACAAGCTAACCGACGGGCAACGTTGAGCAAGCCGTATCAAAACTGCCTTTACACAGACACACCCCTCATCATGTCTAGACAGTCATGAAAAATAAAAAGCAGTGGCCAGGTTCAAACCCAGGATACTATACACCATAGCCAAGGTACAGGACCACTAAGCCATGACAGCAGTACCCAGAAATGCAATAATAGCTCATATATAGGAATGAATACAAACTACAGCATGACAATGCAGGTTTACTGAAGTTGATACAATTCCAAAATGGCCAATCACAGATATGTGCGGGAAAAACGGACTATATAAGCCCCATAGGTGGGAATACACAGCATAAACGATTGTAGAACAGACCTGCAGGCAGAATGTCAGGAGTAGGAGAGGGTAGTCGCTTTCGAGCGCAGAGGTGGGGTGTTGAGGAGTCCAGGTACATGGCCTGGCTCCTAGTCCACAATCATGAGGCCCAACTCATGCAGGGCCAGGTCCTCTGGGGAGCGTACAGGGCTGAGGCGTGGGACCGGTTGGCTCATGAACTCACCAGTGCCACAGGAATTCCAAGGACAGGTGAGCAGGTCCGTCACCACCATGCGGACCTGAAGAGACGGAAGCAGGACCAACTGAACCTTTGAATCCAGGAGGCCCGGCAATCACCCAACGCCCCACCACTGAGCAAGTAACAATTAATTATGTATGTAAAAAGTTAAACTAGCTGAAATTATGGAGATGTGTATTCCAATATTACTTCATTTATATTACAGCTGCAGGTGTCCGTTCTGCGAACCGCAGAGCCTATGGCGATAGGCTGGTGCGGTTGCGCCACCAGGCAGGTCAGTAATCCACTACCAGTAACTGTAAAGAAATATAAAAGTATGACAGTCAGCAAAAGAGTGCAGTGTAGCCAGTAAGGAATAAAATCTGCAAGTAATAGTGTGAAAGTGTATGCAAGTATTGCTTGATTACAAGAGTTCCCAGCCTGTAAGTGTAAACTAAACATGAAACTGTCCAACATATATTCTGAAATAAAATGCCCTGCCTGTAAGAAAATAGTACACAACCTGCAGCAGGATGTAAAGTATAGCTGCAGAAGATGATGAAATCACATGTGTGAAATATATCCCTGTGGAAATACTGAAACATGACAGAAGTGAGACTGCTGGAAAGGATTGTAATAACTACTGTTAAAACATGTCAATAAAGCCTAGAAGTATCATCCTGAATAGTAACATGAAAGCAAGTGAGAGAGTGTGAGAAAGTGTCAGGAATACAGCAATACAGTAGTAATAACCCCTGAATAAAGTATACTGCAGTCAAGACAGAATTAAATGCATGTGAGACTCAGAACCAAACAGCAAAATCTGTTCAAAGTGTTGCTGCATGTGGAATGTGTACCCCAAAATCTGGATATGTTGCTCCCAGTCTGAAATACGCAGATAGGATGATTGTCTGATATACCAAACATCCACACTTGTCTACAAGTATATAAAGCAAAAGTAGCAGGATGATGTATCTGAATAAAGCTTGATATGAATGTGTATGAAGAACACTAAAATGTATATTGATGTTGCAGTAACAGTCCTATCAGCAAGGTGAAATAGTTAACATATAGGACACTGTAGTTAGAACAGTAGTGTGTATATAACTGTAGCTATTAGAAATGTACAGCATATGTATTGGTATTCGAAGGTGTTAATATTACCTTATTTACCCCACCCTCTAACCACCTATAACCCATTCCACGTGAAAATGGTATGTGCAATCACAATTAACACCCCTGGACATTTGTCCTGTTGGGTCATATATATTTGCATGTCTGTTGATGCATCTGCCCTGTTCATACATTCACACCTGATGGCCTGTTGCCATCAATCAACCCTGCATGTTGTTGGACTGTGTATTACTGTTCAAATTATGCATGTGTTATGCACGCTGTTCAATGGTGTGAATATCTGGGTGTTTGGTTAATGGGAATACTAATGCATGCTGTTACAACTAACTGTGAATGGTATTATATGTCACTAACCCAAACTGTCATGACATAATGCAAAACATAGAATGACAGGGAAGGCGGGTTCCAGCAGACCCACCTCTCCCACCTCAGCTGGCGAGTGCACCTGGCACTAGTGCCGAGTCTGGACCCTCCTCCGGTGGCCCTGTGCCACCTGCGGGTGGAAGCGCTGCAGGGGACGGGGCTCGCCCCCCCTCTGCAAGTGTGGCCGGAGGAGATCCACCACTCACCCTCCGTAGCGTCCGGACTGTGGTGCGTAGGGAGATTCGGGACTCTGTCCTTGAGCCCCTACGCCAGCTCGAGGCACGGGTGGCGCAACTAACGGGCATGCCCGTTGCCCTGCCTACACAGCCCCCAGCACAGCCCCGTCCTGGGCAGTGAAGGAACAGTGGCAACTGCCTATGGGTGGGGATATCAGTTCCACTGTTGCCATCTGTGGGCTCATGGGCTCTGGATATCCAAACCTCCGTCCCTGTCAATTGTGTAACCCCCCCACACATGTCATACACCGCCCCTGTATGCGTCTTGTTCGTCTTGTCTGTTTACCTACCCAGCCTACCTCCCCAGCTGAACTGACTTCCTTCACCTGACATACCACTCTTACCTGAAAAAAAAAAAAAAAAAGGGCAATCTGTACCCACAAAAAAATTACGCCCCATACATAGCTGCCCATTCTGCACACATGTCCACTGGACATGGAACCTATCAATTACAATTGGCTGTACAACAAGTATTATTGTTGTCCTGACACCTCTCCCAGGGGTGGAAGGTTTCAAATGTCACACCAAATTACATACATATGCACAGCTGTTGCTGCTGAAGAAATGGGCAGCTATGGGCCTTACCTACATCCCTCCTGCACATCCCAAGCTTGTTTCCCTACTGTCTTACCCTCTTTGTGACCCCTTTTCACCACTTTCCTGTCTCCCCATTTTATTTCTTTCAAAGAAAATAGTGGTGTGCGCCAGAGTAAGCACCGTTAAGCGGTTGTAACGGTGTGCGTGAGCTAACCGCCAGTGCATGCGTGAGCTCTGCGCAAACCAGCGCTAGCCCGGTTACAACTGCTTAAAAGTGCCTTAGTCACTGTGATTGACAGGTCCTGTACTCAGTTCAAAAGAAAAATAAACTCCCACTGTCAGTCCCAACCCAGGACCTTGGAAACACTAGTCTGTACAACCTACCACTAAGCCATGACTCTTATACAAAAACATTGTGCTAAAATAAATATAACCCATAAAAGTAGGGATGAATGTAAAGGGAATATAGGATGTGTAGTACACAAAGCATGTCATTTAAAATAAATGTCAAAAACAATGGATATCCATAATAGTAGTGTGTGAAAAGAAACAGCCATGCTAGTTGGCAGCCTGTAGATAATAAGGTCAGTTAAAGTACATAGATATATGTATGCATATGTACATATATATATATATATATATATATATATATATATATATATATATATACATACATATGTCTATATATACTTGTAGGAGTCAATGTGCATACACACTTGCTACAGGGAACATGAAAGAGGAATGGAGAATTGTGAATATACAACACAGCCTGAAGCATGAGAGAGATACTAACCTTTACAGTCACAGAACACTGTCCACAGCATACCAGCATGGTCCCCCACACAATCTGAAAGGGCAACGCCTATCACACATACCCTTTTATAGCACTGACCTGAAATCACAGTGAGAACTGCAATCAGTACACAACTGGCTGTATGCAATTAGCAAATGCTGGCCTTCAATTGGTGCAGAGGCCATCACATGGACCTATGCAGATACCTACAAAAGCATCCAGTGCTAACACTCCCCACATGCAATAAATTAATTGCATTGTCTGTAAGCAGACAGAGGGAGGCCAAGAAGTGGAAGAGAGAGAGAGAGAGAGAGAGAGAGCACCCAAAAAAAAAACACACTGTGACTCTCTCTACCCTGAAGCTGTCAGCACTGACAGTAATAGAAGCAGCAAGCAGAAGCTGTGGAACGCAACCAGCTGCGACAAACAGAGGTAATGCAAAGTAGCAGGTTAACAGTGTGCATACTGTGAACCCTCCAAATGTGTCATAGGTCTGTATCTATAGGTATGTCCATGTGATATGTTGTGTGTATGTAGTTCCAACAAAAGGGGATGACCACACATCACATGTCAAGCAGTCATAGGCCAGGATCCTGGTAGCATGTGTCTGTGCCTTGGCCTAGCAATGGCTGTAGTGACTGCTTTGAAATGTCAGCCAGGCCCACATGTCAGGATCAGCCCATCCCAAAGGCACACTGGCTGGGAACAAGTGTCTGCAGGTACCTGATGTCACTGCACATGCATCCCCTACTGCATTACTCCATAGCGTAGCAGACCAGGCCCATTATGCATATGATGTGGTAATTCCCAGGGTCAGTCGAGGTGCCCCCTTAGTGTTGTGGGACCACTGTTGCGGTATGCCACTGTCCAGGTACATATCCTGTAGCACGGCCCAGATAAACTATCACTGTTACATGCGGTGGTATGTCCCCTCAGAGTGCTGGTAGCACACATCCAGGGGGACCACGAGGTCACAGTGATGCTGTGTGTTCTCCTCTGCTGAGGGCGGCCCTCACCTGGACATGTGCGATGATAGGGAGGTTACATCCAGCTGTGATAAATATCCGAAAGGTGAGGGAGAGGAAGGGGGGATATGTGCACCAAACATGTCTGCAGGAATGTTGCCAATATGCGTGTGTTTGGTGAATGTTAAGTAGGTGTGGACTAACACAGAGCATATCCGAGGCATGTGGTCCGTATGTGTAACATAACTGAAGAAGGCCCTGTGGTCATCCACAGTGTTTGTGTCTATTACCCTCCCAGAGTAGGCTGTGGCTGTTGTTATGATGGACTGTAGCGTAGTACCAGTGCTGATCACAGATGCCTACCCTTAATGTGAATGTGCTCTGTCCTGCAGTAGCCTCCTGCTATTGTTATACAGTCTGCCTCTGTCTGGGGTCCACTGGACAGGATGCCTAACCGTTGTGCATAGGGTCTGGGTTAGACATGTGTGTGCAAGTGTCATGCAATCCGCAGCATGTCTGTGGTAAGCATTTGCAAAGGGGTCAGCAGTGTGGCTTGTGGCTTCCACTGGCCCAGTGTGCTGCATGGATACCATCTCAGTCCCAGCAAGTGAATAACTGTCTAACCACATACATATCAATGTAGTCCACTGTACTGGTGGTGGTGGTGGGATATGTATATCCAGGCCGAGTAACGTCTGTCCACATCAGAGTAGTGGACGGTGTCCCTCATACAGTACCTTGGGATGGACCCCCAGAGTGAGGTTGTGCATAGCACCTGTCAGTGTGTGCTGACCGATGGGGCATGCTACTATGTAGTGTGGAATGTGGCAGGTATTGTTGCACAGGTATTGGCTGAGCACTGATATCTGGCCATGCACCTGTGTATCCACCACGACACACACACATGCAACATATGGGAGTAGTAGTATATCACTACACATGCATATCATGTGACATGGTCTGCTGATATCCTGTCTGTGTTCTCTTCCAGGGAGATGGCGCGACAGCGTAACCCCGCCTACTCCGTTGCGGAGGATGAGGAGATCCACCAGAGCCTGGTGCGGGAGTATGACAGCCTGTTTTCCCACACCAGTCAGAACCAGCAGGAGAGGGCCGCACTGTGGCAAGACCTGGTCCGTAGGGTAAATGAAATTGGCACGCATAACAGGACATATGAGCAGGTACGACATCACTGCAGTGATTTAATCCGAAGTGTCCGGCAGCGTGCAGCAGATATCCACAGGCAACAGGTCGCCACAGGAGGTGGGGTGGCCACATCCCCCCCTCACCAGACTGGAGGGGCTACTCCTAAGTGTTGTGGCTCCAGCCCCGGAACACCAACAGCAGTACACTTGCATTATGATGGAGGCTGGTTCCACACAGCAGCACGACATGGAGCGTGCAGGTAAATGCCATATGTACACCTGACTGTTCTGTACACTGTATCATATGCAATATCAATGGGACAGATGTGCCCACTAACATTAATCTCATCATTTCTGCAGGTCCCTCCAGGGTTACAGAGAGACAGGCCATCCATGCTGTTGAGTGTGTTTAACATAACCTATAATAGTCCTGATAATGCTAGTAACAGTAGTGTAACTCAGTAGTGCTCTGTGTGTATACTGCAGGGTGTGCATGTGTGCATGTGTGCAGGTGTGTCAGTACCCATGTGTGCATGTGTGCAGGTGTGCCTGTGTCCAAGTGTGCATGTGTGCCTGTGTCCACGTGTGCATGTGTGCATGTGTACCTGTGTCCACGTGTGCATGTGTGGATGTGTGCCTGTGTCCACGTGTGCATGTGTGCCTGTGTCCACATGTGCATGTGTGCATGTGTGCCTGTGTCCATGTGTGCATGTGTGCATGTGTACACGTGACCATGTGTGCATGTGTGCATGTGAACATGTGTGCATGTGTGCATGTGTCTATGTGTGCATGTGTGCATGTGTGCATGTGTCCATGTGTGCATGTGTGCATGTGTCCACGTGTGCATGTGTCCACGTGTGCATGTGTCCATGTGTGCATGTGTGTATAAGTGCATCACTGGTAACAATGTCTGGAGAATGTAAACTGTGTTTCCTGTCTTCATCCCACAGGTTCTGGGGCTGCTCTGGTGACCTGCAGCAGGGAACCTGAATCCTGTGCCATGGCTACTGGTAATGATGATATATGTGTAATGGTACAGGAAGGTGTGTCAGGGTCTGCCATTGGTCAGCCAATTGACAGTACACAGCTGTCAACCCCATCATTGCGCACAGTCATCCTGCCTATACATCCTATGTCACCATTGTCCCTAGGTGATGGACAGGATACAGCGGGCATAGACCAGGGTAACGTGGTACCTGTGGCACATGTGTCCCCACACAGCAGCCATGGGCAGGGTCCTCCGATGGTACCACACAGACAGTTGCCCATGGGTTCTCGTGGGAGCATCCGTGGGCGTACTGCCTCTGGCCGACGTGCCCAGAGAGGTCTGTCAACCTCAGCGATGTTTCGGACTGTCATGCAGGCTCAGTCACATATGGAAAGGTACACCAGACAGGGTCTGAGGGAGCTCAGAGCATGCCGCACAGCCATGACAGACAGTATGCGTGACATTGCGGATGCTATCCGTAACTTCACCGATGTCATAGACAGACATTGTGGGGACATTCTACAGCAGTTCCACAGCCAGATGTCCATGAGCCAGGGAAGTGGTGGGCGTCTGCGGCGTCGACGTGGCCGTATGCCGGCAGCGGCAGCAGCTGGCAGTCGGCGTGGACGGCAACAGGCTCGCGCACGCCCCCATAGTGCCAGCAGCAGCCCCAGCAATGCTGGGTCTGTGCTGTCATCGGAACGCCCCAGGAGACCACGTGCGCGTGGCTCTGGACAGTCCCACCAGGGACATGTGTCCAGTCAACACACTCCCGCTTCTGATGACAGTACCCAGTCAGGCGTTGTACTGGATATGGTCCGTAGCACCCCTGCCAGGCACAGGTACCGTGTCCGTGCACACAGACACTGATCTGTATGGCCTGCCAGGTGCAGTCTGTGGCTGTCCACAAACCCCTGTATATGGCAGCCATGAGGTGGAACTGTGTGCGTGCATACACACATGCGGAATGTTAACACTTAGGGCAACCACATACACGCACACACTGCAGCAACACTGGCCCACCCTGTCCTGCTGCCCCTCACCAACACACATACACACACATGTCAATTGGTGGTATCAGTGGCTGACTCAGGCATACCTAATCCACACCCTGTGCATATGATGACACTGTGCCACCTCCTGCAATCTCCAACATCATTGCGGACACAGGTAAACACTTTGCTGATGCACAGGGTGACTACATAGACGTGTATTAGTAGTATCATGTTGGTGACAGTACAGTGTGCTGCTATGACTGTGTGTGTACCCCAGCATGCCTGCTGTAGTAACTGTATGAATGTCCTGAATTGTTATCTGCACCCATAGTACATACCAAAGCATAACAGCTGCACATAATTGCATGCCGGTGGTAAGGTTGTCAACAGATAGCCGCATACATGGGTAGCACAGGGGGAAAGCTAACGCAAGTAGTGATATGCAATGGTGGACATGTACAGTAATGGTGTCAAGATGCCCACAACAACTATGCCATGTGTATGTTCACGCATCTAGATATGTGTGCAGTACCAATGTTGTCCAGACCACAAATAAGTATGACATAATATCGGTTCCACCATGGCCATCTGTGCTGCGTATTCCTGGGTACCTGTTGACAGTGCCTACATATAAGCATTGTGAATTACTGTTATTGTTACCCCTTTTTCATTGTATGATGCAGTACTTCAAGCCCTGTGTACTGTAGCCTTGTTTGCATGCATGTTTGCCTGGGGTCCCCTGGAACACTGCTTACACCTGCAATGCAGGGTTACAGTGCTTCTGTAGACTGCTAGTGACATCTGCATAGCGTACCATATGTATGTCAACCTTACACATGACAGAACGTCACTGTCTGTCCTGTATGCATGTAAGTAGCCTGTGACACATTGCACACGTCTTACCCGGCATATACCCATGTGTGCAGTCATATATGTCAGTGTTATGAGACAGAGGCAGTCCACCCACACATACACACCTTCAGTATGTTGTTCCCCATTGGCCCTATGTGTTGGTACACACCATGGCAATCACACTACTAGGGTGGCATGTCCAAAGGTAACCTGTGAATCGCCTCTATGGTCCAGTCGTGGTTTATGTGGGTCATGTGTCATTGTCACAGCTGCCACATGTATGCAGTCAGCCATCACCCTTGGCCAGGTATATACAACACATGTGTGGGATGCCACCACACAGCCAATCTGGGGACTGGTCTCTCTGAACTCAGTGATGCCATACCCTGTCAGGTGGCATGTCAGATATACTACGTACAGGACAAACGTCAAACCCAATCCCTGCTGCTACTAATGATAATACCCCTGAAGATGTTCCTGATAGCTTTGACCAGTCCTTTACTGAGACAGTGTAGGCCCTAGCTTGCCATCTACCTCCTAGCTCTCCTGGTCCTGAAAGCAGCACCCCTAGAAAACTACTTGTGTCCAGCTGCCAACCAGTCGCCACTTCACTCCTCCGTACCTTGGTTGTAACAGTGAAACCCACTACACTGTGTGCCGATCAACACCCTGCCAAGTACCTATCAAAACCAGATGATGCTATTGCTTACCCCGTCTCAAAGGTAATCAGAGGTACTATGTTAGAATCGAACCTTCCCACCATCTGGGAAATGTCATATGTAATCCCACTTCACACAGGAGGTAGCTCTACTGACGTCTCCACTGATAGGCCAATAGCTATAAACTCTCCACATGCAGAGATTATGGTGACTTTCATCATAGACAAGTCATGCACCACCTAGTCCAAACTCGCATTATGGCAGACACTCAGCATGGCGTACGTCCTCATCACAGCAGTCCGTCAGGCCTCCTAGCCTTTACTAACACCATAAGCCATACTTGCAACATCAATGATGTATCCACAGCCCTCTTATTGGATAACTCAAAGGCATACGATATGGTTGATCACCAACTTGGACTCCACACCCTGCACAGACTGTCTAGATACTGGAGCCTTCCAATGGTGTCAATCCTACCTGCATGGTCAACAGCAGGCCGGCCTCTGGCAGACCAAACCCTCTAACCATCTACCTAACACCCACAGAGTACCACAAGGCTCTATGCTAAGGACCTTGCTGTCCTCCATCATCATTAACGACCATTATACTGTCATCCCAAAGGCCAGCTGTATCCAATATGCTGTATACTCTACTCTGATCTGCTCAGCCACATCTCCAGTAGAGTTATGTTCAGCTACCCAGACCACCTGTAATACATTAGCAAACTGGCTTTCTGAACATCGTCTGATCCTAAATCCCAATCAAACTGAACTGCTGTTATTCCACAAACACGTAGGTCTACCACGTTCACCGTTACCATAACATCAACTGATGGCACAATAATCTACCCTGACCCATCTCAACAACTATTAGGTGTCATCATAGACAATAACCTCATATGTGACATACATGTTAACCAGATTAGCCAAGCCATCAATAGAAAGCTAGGGTCACTGTACAGAATTAAAGCCTTCCTAGCCCCTCCAGCTAAAGGTGCCATAGCTCGCTCACACCTTGTTGCAGCCCTTCTGTATGCATCCCCTCTACTCTCACATATGAACAAGACTGTCCTTAACAAGCACTGGATTTGCTACATCCACATTGCCAGGTTTGCCACTGGCCCGCCTGTTAGGACACATCATTGCATCAATCTAAATCATCTTGGTTGGCTAGCAATACCCAGCCTAATACAGTATAACCAACTGATTATGGCCTATAAAATCCTGTATAGTCCAGACAATACTCCTGCACTTAAATTACAATCACACCCTATAACAATCCTAGACCGCTTAGATCCTCAAACATTGTACTACTTTGAACTAGCGAGTCTATTAATACAGCTGGCGATTCTCTCTTTGCAAATCCTGTACGTAGATCCTGGAACCCACTTCCAGCTGATATTACCCTAATGTCCACCTTAGGTCATTTAACAGTAGACCCAAACAACATTTGTCATGTAACTGGCTATGTCAGTGTATCAGGCCTGGCTAACTGGGATGTGTGACCTGTGTGAACCACTGTACTGTGTAAATACAATTTAATCCTGGCTTGTGCTCAGGTCTAACATTAACCTGTGGAACATGTTGGACCTGCTTACTTATGTAATCTCTGTAAATAATCTGTTTGTACTATGTCATGCTAGTATTCTGTAATGCTGTATCTGCTACCCTCGTAGCTTGTCTCCACGGGCCTACCCTGGGAATGGACATGCATCCAGTTGGGCTATCCCAGTCAACATATGTAGGAAAAATAAATAAAGCAATACATGATATTACAGTGACGACAATACCAGTCAGACATTGCCACACACTGACAGCATGCTGAACACACTGGGGCATACGTGGGGACTCAGACTAGCAGCCTGCCTGTGCATCACACACCTCCGCAGCTGGCACACAGGCATATGTTCCGTCAGAACAGAGCACATGCCACACATGGCACACACATCCCCTGTGCCACACACCCACAGCCTGTAGGGCTACACAACACACCTGCTACAGATGTGTCAGGTACCTGTCATGTGTGCTGCACTGGTGTCCCACTCAACAGGCTGTATCTGGTGAAGGGCACGGTGCTATGACTCAGGGCCACTATGGTCCACCACAGCACACATGCATACAGGTCAGACAGAGGCATGGACAGATATGACTCACTCATTGACCATGCCAGTGTGGCTGCCTGGGACATACCTCCCTGGATTACATGATAGGGAACATAGAATGGATCTCTCAGCATGTGGCACAGGCCAGTATGAGCCTGATGTTGGTTGCCAACATACTCTCCCCAGGTATTCTACCACTATATGTGGGAAGGCTGTTGTATGTCTACATTATGCTCAGTCTCCACTGTCATTCATAGGGTAGCCACTGGCTGTCAACGTCTGCTTACATGCTAGGGAAGCCACATTGATGTTCACGGGTCATCTTGCACGTGACACACATGGCCCGATGTATACTGGCATGGCTCCTTCATACACACATACTGCCTTATGCTGCAGGACATGGTTTACATAGCGACCTCCGTGGGTATCACACAGGTTAGGACACTAACAGTGCTGCTACACAACTACAGCAGTGTACACCGGAGGATGCATGCACCGGACACTGCCCTCTGCACGGTGAACTGCAGTGTCTGTGCAGTACCAGATGCATGATTCATGGCTCACAGGTATTACCCATCACTGACAGGTTATGCCCCTTACCATGCCTGTCATCCCCTACACATGTAACACACACGGATAGGGGTGTGGTATCCCAAGTTAACACAGATACACACACCTCCAGGTTGTTGGCACAGCACAAACCATCAGGGCCTACTCAGGTGCAGCTGACAGTGTGTCGGACTGCCATCTGGTTCATAGCATGGCACACACAACCCTCACATACACAGGAAGACCACCTATCCTCCATAACAACACCGGCAATATGACAGTCCCATGAACTGTGTTTATAAGGCCATACTGCATCCAGCTGAACATTGTGTGTGAGCATCACTGTAGCTACAACACTCTAGCTGAAGAGTTCACAGCATGTGGTCACCGGAATGCAGTGGAATGACATGTTACCACTACCACAACAGATGGGAACATACAGCACCTGTACATTGACTACATGTACACTATATGGGCCAGACCAGATGTGTATCCCCTGCTGTAGGTCTTTCACCATAGACACCCACACTGTATAGGGACATACCACGTGCGGACCATGCACACTAGGACACACAGTCATATTGGTATACATTGCTAATACCATTTATCCACACAAAGCATGTGTCAGACATGGTAACTACTGCAGGACACAGGTATTTCTGTGTATGTGTCACACACATACATCACGTGTGCAATGCCATTGCTGGGTTAGGCGATGGCATGCATTGGTATGTACAAACACCCGCACAAGGTCATACTGTGTGACACAACCACACGTGATAGTTGTGGGTTACCCAAACATGCCTATCTGTACTCTGAAGATGGTAATAGACACAGTAGCAGAGCACACTATTGGCATTACTAGCCAACCAGCCCTGTCTGGCTGTGCTGATAGTGTGGTGACATCCCCTGTGTTTACTGGTGGGGTATGCAGCATCTGGTGTATAGTAGTATTTGCCAAAAGGATCTGTTCCCTCACACTTGCATTTACACACACCCTACTACCCCCACACACATGCAAACTTGCCATATGCAGGATTCATTCCCCTACCTACCTACCTATGTCATGACACATGAGAGGGACGCATTAGCAAAGCGCACTGTTCGGTTTACTAGATAGTTCCTCGTCTCTGGCTATACTTAGAGGGTGCTGACAACATCAGTACTTTGAAAGGGTAATGTGCATCAGGTAGTGTGATCTCCTGATCGCCAAAACTAACATGTTTTTCATACGGAAATGCACACACACAAACCCCCCACATCCAAACACACACACATGCCATTTACAGGTTTCAAATTCCTACCTAACTACATTACGATACTCGGGAGAGACGCATTAGCAGAGTGCACTATTCACATTACTGGGAGGCTTCCCTTCCCCTGCTGTACTTATAGGGTGCTGACATAATCTGTGTTAAGAAAGGGGCGTCTGCATCCTGTAGTGTGTTCTCCCAGTTGGCAAAAGGAACATTTCCCTCATACATATCTGCACACACACAATAACCCCCCCCCATCCAAACACACACACTTGGCATCTGCAGGATTCAAACCACTACCTAACTATGTTATGACACACGAGACGGATGCATTAGCAGAGTGCGCTATTCGCATTACTGGGAAGCTTCCCTTCTCCTGCTGTACTTATAGGATGCTGACATCATCTGTGTTAAGAAAGGGGCATGTGCATCCTGTAGTGTGTTCTCCCAGTTGGCTAAAGGAACATTTCCCTCTCACAGCCTTTCACACACACAAACCCCACTCACCCACACACATACACACACACTGAGCATTTGCAGGATTCGACCCCCTACCTAACTATATTATGACACTTGAGGGCGACGCATTAGCAGAGCGCACTATCCGAATTACTGGGCATCTGTTCTGCACCTGTAGTATTTCTAGGGTGCTGACATCTTCATTTCCACAGAGGTTTGTGGTTGTCTTACTACCTGTCAGGTGGGGGATAGCATGTATATGCATATGCAGCCACCTACATCAGGGTCAGATGTGCACATCGCACTGGCAGGTTATGTTCTATACCATGCTTTGGGACCACAGGACCTGTAACACACAACACTACCAGTCCAGCACACCACACCCACATCCAGGACACACACCTAGCTTCCCTGGGAACAGTGCCAGGATATGCAGGTATTCACATACACCATTCCAGTTGTTAACATCAGGTATAGGCATATTGTGTGTGAGAACTACTCAGGCCTCTACCTCTTTACCCTACTGCCACTACAATTTGTGGGTCCATGTGCTATGGCAGAACCACACACCACAGCCACATGGTTTAATACATATTGCACATGTCCATCTGCAACGTGGGTACCCACTGTTCCACACCAGAGGTAGACCACCATTGTTGATACCTGCCCATGTCCACCTTTCCCTGGATATCCATATCCCATCTCCACCCCCAGGCAAGGTTGTCACTGCACACAGACTGTGTTTAGCACAAGCAGACTCTACACTTGTGTAGACTGGGGTTGATGACTTCAGAGGACCCATGCTGGAGGACTATACTGGCCATGCAGCATATTCCTTGACACTTGCATCCTATGAGCATGTGTACAGTTTGCATTGGTCATTCAGATATTGGCAAAGGCTCTTGCTACACCCATAGTGCCTATGTTAGGCAGGGCTCGAATGACAAACCCACCTTCATAGGTATCACAAGGGATACGAAACTAAGAGCAATGCTACCCAACGCCAGATATCTAAACCTCCAGATGCGTGCACACAAAACACTCCTTGGCATGGAAAACATCGATATCTGTGCAGTTACAGATGCCTGGTTCAGGGCTACTGAGAGCACACCAGCACTACCGGGTTTAACTCGGTTGATTTCTTTGAAACAGTCACCATGGCCATTGACGAGGGGAAGGTGGTTCACACAGCCTACCTGGACCTTGCAGAAGCCGTCACAACAATACCCCACTTGGCCATTCCAGAGAAGGTCACCAGCTTAAATATAAGGCCCTATGTCACTAGATGGATTGCACAGTGGCTCAAGGACAGATACCACATGGTTAGCATTGCTGGAGCCATGCCAGACCCCACAACAGTTACGGGTTGTGTCCCACAAGGCTCAGTCCTGGGACCCTCTTGTTGGGTATATTTTATTGGAGGTACAGGCCAACACGGACGGACTGTGGCTGTCCAAATATGCAGATGACTGCAAACAGGCCACCATAATCGCCTCTTCAGCGGACACAAGCATCTTCCAAAGGGGCATCATAGCAACAGACAACTTGTGCCAGAGCCATGGCCTTCTGCTGAACAGTGTTTAGAAAGGGGAATGTGCATCCTGTAGTCTGTTCACATAGTTGACAAAAGGGATATTGCCCTCACACACACTACCCCCCTCAGACAATCACACACACTTGCCATTCACAGGATTCAAACCCCTACCTAATTATGTTATGACACTTGAGACGGACGCATTTGCGGAGCGCGCTATTCGCATTACTGGGAGGTTTCTTTTCTCATGCTGTACTTATTGGGTGCTGACACCATCGGTGTTTAGAAAGGGAATGTGCATCCTGTAGTGTGTTTTCCTATTTGCCAAAAGGGACATTTCCCTCACACACACAAACCCCTCTCAGACAATTACACACACTTGCCATTCACAGGATTCAAACCCCTACCTAACTATGTTATGACACTTGAGACGGACGCATTAGCAGAGTACGCTATTTGCATTACTGGGAGGTTTTTTTTCTCATGGTGTACTTATTGGGTGCTGACACCCTCGGTGTTTAGAAAGGGAATGTGCATCCTGTAGTGTGTTTTCCTATTTGCCGAAAGGGACATTTTCCTCACACACACACAAACCCCCCCTCAGACAATCACACACACTTGTCATTCACAGGATTCAAACCCCTACCTAACTATGCTATGACACTTGAGACGGACGCATTAGCAGAGCACGCTATTCGCATTACTGGGAAGTTTCTTTTCTCATGCTGTACTTATTGGGTGCTGACATCATTGGTGTTTAGAAAGGGAATGTGCATCCTGTAGTGTGTTTTCCTATTTGTCAAAAGGGACATTTTTCTCCCACAGACTTACACACACACCAACCCCACTCACACACACACACACACTGAGCATTTGCAGGATTTGAAACCCCTACCTAACCATGTTATGACACTTGAGACGGACACATTAGCAGAGCGCGCTATTCGCATTACTGGGAGGTTTCTTTTCTCATGCTGTACTTATTGGGTGCTGACACCATCGGTGTTTAGAAAGGGAATGTGCATCCTGTAGTGTGTTTTCCTATTTGCCAAAAGGGACATTTCCCTCACACACACAAACCCCCCTCAGACAATCACACACACTTGCCATTCACAGGATTCAAACCCCTACCTAACTATGTTATGACACTTGAGACGGACGCATTAGCAGAGCGCGCTATTCGCATTACTGGGAGGTTTCTTTTCTCATGCTGTACTTATTGGGTGCTGACATCATCTGTGTTTAGAAAGGGGAATGTGCATCCTGTGGGGAGGCAGACACCAAGCACACTCTGGCTAAGCTGTCATTCCCTAGGGCACACAGCCTAGTGTTGACCCTACACCCATATGTTTAATTGTGAAATGCACATTATTTGTTGCTGATAGACTGTTTGCACATCTTTATTGCCATAGCATTCCCTGTTTGTATGAACAACTTGTGCATCTGTGGAAGATGTTTGCATCTGGGAGGGATCCACTATATCACGTATGTCTCTGTAGTCATTTAGCTGTGTGCACTGGGCAGACTGCTATAATGTGGTTGGTTCCTGGAATACAACATAACAATACCAGCTATGTGTGTCCAACTGCTACACCGAGATTTGGCCTAAGTGTGTGAGCATGCCCAGTTCAGCCTTCCCATGGCATGTTGTCAATGTGTGTGAGCATGCCCAGTGTGAGCATTCCATAGGTTGGACTCTGCAGCCCACCACATTTGTGGATGAGTGTGAACTTCAACAACTATCACCCGTTTATGGTTGTGTGTTGTGTGTCATGTTGTGTAGTTATGGTACAACTGCTTTGTGTGTGAACACAACAGGGTTATACTGTGCATGCAGTGTTTGCATGGGATACTTTGCATACAGTTGTCAACATCCTATCACACTGACCTAACACTGTAGTACTGTATAGTGTACTGGTAGTACTTTGACTGTGGTGGGCAGTATCCTAGGCTTTACTGCTATCACTGCTTTACATTTCGATAGTGGGCACAACAGCCTGGTTACGGGCCAGTTGTGTACATCTGACCATGTTGCATTCTGTTCAGATATGAACTACTTAAACCAGGCTTGTCCAACATTGGTAGTGTATTCCACAACATAGGTGTACATTTGCAAACACTAGCGATGTGCCCTAGTCCATGTGTAATGCTATTTGGAGAGTATGTTTGTCCTTCAACACACATTGTATGTGGAGTTTGCCATGACATATGTCATGGTTAGTATACTGTGCCTCTGTCTACCTGTGACATGACAGTGGTACCCAGGATAAATCTACCATCTCCCATCCACTCATCAGGGTTCCTATTGAGGATAATTGATATGTGACTCTATGGGTAGCCTGTGCTGGGGGTGGCTTCTGTGTTATGGAGCACACAGTACAGCATGTCGTATGTAAGTCAGTGCTGGGGTTCAGGTCTCTCATGTGCATAGCTCACTGCCATTCAGATTGTACAAGGTGCAGCATGTTCATTGATGCCAGCGACACAGGCAACACATGGCATCTGTGCAAGCTCTTTGATACTCCTGATGAGGTACTGTTGGGGACTTTACAGTTGATGGAGGTGTTTGCTGAGGTACATCCCACAGGGGCTATTGTAGTCAATTGTACCGCTGATGAAGGATGACTGCAGAGCCACAATGACCTCCCCTTATCTAGATCTGACAGCCTTTGTGATTAGGTGGGTATATGGTATGTTCCTGTAAACACTACAGCACATGTTTGTCCAATGCAGGATATCTATCACCTTGTGTCCCCAGGTCTCTCATTACATGTTAACTACATAATGGGTTCACACCTATGTGGTAATTGGTGGGCACTTACTGTATATCCACGGGGGTTGACTATACACGTTTCTGCACTTAGCTTGCTGACATGGCTATGGCACCAGTTGTCTGTTTCTATGTGGCCCTTTTGTGGGATGCTTGTGGCAGCTGGTGGATCATATGTGGTGAGCAGTTTGTAGTCCTCTGCAGACATGTTCGGACACAGTCCTTCCATGTTTGCCTGTACCTATGGGACATATATACCAGACGAGGGGGATCCCAGGACAAAGCCTTGTGGGATGCCAGTTATATCTGGTTTGTAGTCTGACATGGCTGCAGCATGTCTGACCATGTCTGTTCTGTCCTTGGTCTGGTTTGCAACCCCTCTACTGACATGTGGGTTTATATTTAAGCTGGTGAGCCTATCTATAATGAATACATAGGGTATTGTATAGAATCCTTTGCAAGGTCCAGATACACTGTGTGGAGCACATTGCCCTCATCAATGACCTTAATGGCTGTTTCAATTGAGTCAAACATGGTTAGGGGCAGGATCTGCACTTGGGAAGGCCACACTGGGTTGGGTCCGGTGTCAGTAGGTCCCCAATATCTTTATGTCTGTGGTACATGCTGATCCTTTCCATAGCTGTGCAAACCGAGCTTCTCTGGATTCTGGGGTAGTAGTGTTCAGTATCCATTCAGGCAACACCTTTGTTGAGAAGGACCACTGTTGTTGTACACTGCTCTTTGGGTACATATTCTGTGGTAAGGCTGACATTGAGCAGTAGTGTGGTTTGGCATTCCATTCATCTTGGAGTCCATGTTGCACTAAGCCCAGGACAACATCTCATACCATTGCTGCTGTGTGTTTTGCTTTGTAGACATTGGCTGTTACCTCAGCATCTGCAATGTCAGGGGGCCAACAGTCTTCTGGGATAGATATTCTGCATTCGGGGGGGGGGGGTTTGCACTGCACCTGTCAGGATGTATGTTGGCAATATGTGTGTGTGTTTGTGATATTTGTGTGATTCAGGGCATATCTGTGAATTCCCAACATGGTTCCTACCTTCAGTTGTGAAAGCCTTGGGATTATCCTTAGTGTCCTGTACAATTTGTATCTTCATAGGTTCATAGGGTCATACTAGGCTATCCACCCTGGGCATTTGTTAGCCTAGCCAGAGTGTGTGTGGCTCTTGACACCCCTTGCTATGTGCATATTATGGCCATTTATGTTTTGCTTGGCTGTGCCTCTGTCTGGACATGACACAGTGAAGACCCCCAGTGTAACTCTACAATCATCCATCCACTTGGCAAGATTCCTGTTGAAGAGTGTCAGTGAGGGGCTCTGCCTAACATGGAATGGGATTGTGGTCCAGGGTGTGGGGAGCCTCTGGATTATGTATCTGTCCCACCAGCACATCCTATTTCATTATTTGTTGAGGTTGACATCTCTCCCTCTCACAGCTCCGATGGATTTGTGTTTTCTGGGGTGGAGCATGTCCATTACTCCTGTGTTGGGCATGGCCTCCTACAACAGGCATGCAATGCCTCTGTGTAGGCAGTATGTGACTGGATTCAGCTGGGGTGTCTACAGCCAGGCAGCATATGACATATATTTGTGACCCTTTATCCTCTTGGTGAGGTACCTTTGAGGTCTTTCTAACTGCTGCAGGTGTCAGGTAAGGTACATCCCATATATGGCATTGTACTGGATTATGGGAGTGATTGGAGAAAAGTATGGGGGCAAAATGACCTCTGTTGCCATAGATGTGACTCCTTTCCTGCTACGGTGTCAAATGTAGACAGTCTTCCTAGCCACATTGGCAATGTGGGTGTCACATAACAGGTTACTGTCCACTTGTGTCCCTAGGTCCCTGGTTACTCTTTCTATACATACTGGTTTACCACCTATGTGGTAATTAGTGGTACCTTGTTTGTTATTTGGTGGGACATTCATACTGCCCATTGTCTTCAGGACAGCTGGGTGGGGTTATTGTGTGTGAGAGTGCGGTCTGTAGCATGCTACAGACTGCACAGCAGTCTTGCCTACAGTTAGTTGCACATGTGTGAACTCCAATGCCTTGTGCATTGTCAGTTACCTGGACGTATGGGTGTCTGTGCTGACTATGGATACTCACCCTCCTTTTATGTTTCGTTCCAGGTTTTGGGGCCATGACACATGATACGTGGTATAACCTGGTAGTGCTAGTGTGCTGTCAGGAGGCTTGCAGCAGGTTTCTGTCACTGCACAGACATCGATGTTCTCCATTCTGGGGATGGCCTCGGGAGCATGCATATTGGGGTGTACACATCTGGCATTGGTCAGCATTTCCCTTATGTTTCTTCCCACTTATGTTTTCTAGGGTGGTGGGTCAGTCTTTTCAGCCTTGCCTACAAAAGGCTCTATGGAGGTGGCAAAGGCCTTATCCAATATTCAGATGCCCAGGGGTAACAGGTGCAGGCCATCCCAAGGACAGCTGCATGGCTTGTCAAGCATGACATCCCAAGCGGACAGACATTGCATCCCCTTGGAATAACACCAGTAAGTGTGCCACTTGCTATGACTGATCATTCCATGTTTGTACTGTGGCATTACTCTTGGTAAGGGTAGGATGCTGCGAACGGTGAGTGTCATACTGGCCTGGACTACATAATCAGATAGCTCATCTATGTCTCTTTTCATGTAGTCTAGGGCGGTACATCTCAGGTCATTCACACCAGCATGGACTATGACTGCATCATATTTCTACTTGCTTTGGAGTGACCTACATACTTCTGTTATGTGGCATATTGTGGCAGCCTACAGGCAGCTTACTGTACCCTTTCTCTTGTTCAGTCTGGTGTGCAGGACAGCAGTGTGTCTGACTATGGAGTCACCTATTACAACTGTATCAGGCATGTTGTTTCTCCTTCTGGTCTGTGACTGTTTGGCACACCAGCTTTGTGTGCTATGTGTTGCATGTGCTATGTTTGGAGGCTGTTTGATTGGGTGTCTGCTTTAGAGGCCTCTGTTGGTGTGCTGTGTTTGTAATTTGTGCCTCCGGGAATGTTTGTCTGTGTTTATGTGTTTGGTTTGCAGTTGTGATAGGTCTATGTGGGACTGTGTTTGTGGTGTGTGTGTGGTTACCTTCTCCTACTGACTTGTTTTGGGAGTACTGAGTTGAGGGAGCTCAGCCTCCAGTTTGGATGGATGGCTGCATCTCTCACATATGTTTGTATTTCTTGGGTGGTGTTGGGGGTTGTCTGTGTACTTGGGGCAGGTGTGACATTGCCTCAGGATTCACAGATTCCACTTGTTGTGGCTGGCCTTAGTGGATTGCATGTGTGGACAGATCTTATTGCCATACTACTGATCAGTGATTACTTCATTGTTCATGTTTGCTCTATCATGTAGTAGCTTCCTCATTCTCTTGCATGTTTTGGTTATGGCTGGTGTCCACCATGCCAGATTTAGGCACTGTGTCTTGTTTTAATTTAGGACTGCATAATCCAAGCATTCCTGGCAGTGTTCATGGAATGGTTGTATTACAGGTTCTGAGGTGTGGCCCATATTTTGCACCTGCACGGGACCTTTAATGGATTCCACATCAGTTTGGAGGAGTGCAGATATTGCTTAACACATGTTTTCCACTGTGGTTTCCCGGCCAGGGACTGTGGTCAGGATTTGTATATCCAGTGTGATTACTCTATGGTCTGGTTTTACCAGTGAGCAATGCACTTCTCATCTTGACATCCAGTACCCATGTTGCTGATTATCACATCCAGTATGCTTACCCCTTCTGTGGGAGTGGTACATTGTTCCTGGGCCTTTTGGTTTGTGGATTCTATGAACCTTTGTCCGACACTGTTGGAGCTAGTATAATGCTCCCAATCTATGTCTGGGTATTTGCAGTCACCCAATATAATGTGGGTTGGAGGACTTGATATATTCATGTATTCCAGCATAGGCCGGATGCAGTTCCTGGTGTTGGGACAGTAGTCTGTAGCAGGCTATAAACTGGGGGGCAGTTTTAGCCACTGTTACTTGAGCATGGCTAGTCCATGCTGCTTTTTGTTGTGGTACCGACATGGGGGTGTGGTTATCCTTGACAATTCTTGCTAGTCACCCTCCTTTTGTAGCTTGTTCCAAGTTCTGATGCTGTACAGCACAGTATGAGGTGTAACCTGGTAGTGTTAGGGTGCTGTTGTGAGCCTTGCCTCAGTTTTCTGTTACAGCACAGTTATCAACATTCTCCATACTGGGTGAGTTTAGACTGCATGCATCTTGCTGTTTCAACTTATCCCTTATCTTATTCTTATCCCTTCTGGTACCTATGGAGATAGGTTTGTGTTTTGAGCCTTACCTATTCAGGGCGCACTGTGGGTGACAACAGCCTTTGCCAGTACCCATACGGCCTGCACTGATAGGTGCACGCCAGTCCTAGCAGGTGGTGCATCATGTCATGCTCAGCATGTCATCCCAGACTGGCACACATTGGGTCCCCTTCGACTAACTGCGATACTTCAGTCAATTGTTGCACTTGATCATCTCGTTGTCATGTTGTGGCATGATGCTTGGTGAGGGTAGGATGTTAGTCAGGGTCCTCAGGTGTGCATATAGTACTTGGTGTTACATTACTTAACACATAGCATTCATGCCTCAGGTGGTGCAGCAGGGCTGCCTCTGTCGGATGCATATTACACTTCCCTGTACATGTTTGAGAGCAGGTTGTGTGACGTTAGGCATCCCTGTTACTATTTGAGTGAGTCAGAGAAGGGTATCATTCCCAAGGTTCCTACTGAGCCAGTGTATGTGCTATGCGTTGCCTCTTTGCCAAGGCCAGGGCATACTGGGCACGCCTCCTTCTGCCTACTGGGGCAGGCTCAGGTTGTTCATCCTCCGAGTCACACTCTGCCTGTGATGGCCTTGGCAATGGTGGGGGGCTGTTTGGCCCAGCCCTATGCTGGTCCTGCTGCAGCTGTTTTCACAAGATCATATTATGTAGCATAGCACATACCATGACAATTTGGGTACATGTAGTTGGTGTGTACTGCAAGGCTCCACCAGATGTGTCCAGACACTGGAACCGTGACTTGAGCAGCCCAAACACACGCTCTATCACATTACGTCTTTGTGCGTTTGCCTCATTATGGCATTCCTGTTCAGGTGTGTGTGTGTTTCTGATGGGTGTCATCAGCCACGGCTCCAGTGCATAACCTGCATCCCCCACTAGGTGTCCGTGTGGGATGTCCCCATTGGCAAATGTCTGGTACAGCTGCGTCAAATGCCAGATGTGGGAATCGTGATAACTCCCAGGGCAGCCAGCACACACATTCATTATTATGCCCTGGGCATCACACACGACCTGGCAGTTGATGGAGGGGAAGCCCTTGCGGTTTATGTAGGCCCTACCCCGCTCTCCTTCTGGTGCTTTGATGCATATGTGCGTGCAGTCTATAACACCCAGTACCTCAGGGTATTCCGCTATTTGCTGGAAGAGACGCATATTGCTGGCCAATACCTCACGGGCATTGGGGAAATATACATGATCACCGACATGTGCTGACATGGCATCCAGGAACTGGTGTAGTACCCTGGAGGCTGATGCCTGTGATATCCCCATCATATCGCCAGTTGGTCTCTGGAAGGTACCTGTTGCTAGTATTTTTAGGCCAACACATACCTTGGTTTCCACTGGGATGGGTTCCCCTCTGTTGGTTCTGTGTGTGAGGCGTGGCCTGCACAGCTCAACAATCTGCTGCAGGAGCTCTCTGTCCACTCTATAGCACTCTATCTCCAGCTCATGTAACCCGTGGTAGGTGACCCTGGGCCTGTACACTCTTCTCCGTCTCCTCACTGTGGGTTGTCTGGCACCTTCTGCATTGTCACCACCCTCAGCAAGTCGCCTATGTCTCATTATGACAGCTATGGCAGCCCCTAGCATTTCTGCTCTGAGTTCAGCTTTTTCAGTTTTCACTTCTATTAGCTTACTCCTGTCTTGCAGTGTCTCTTAATGAAAACATCCTGCACTACTGTTTGCAGAGTTTTAAGTGCTGGGCTGGGCTACTATTCTGCCTGTGTAATTGCCTGCTTCTAATTATTTTCACCTGCTAGCTTCAGCAGTTATCCCTGCTAGCTTCCTATTAATTCTGTTGCTTCCTTTTTCCTCTCTGTTTCCTCAGGGGGGAGCAACTTGCATACTATCTGAAACACGCTCACAGTGGCTTACACGCGTGCACACATGCTTACACGGTTAAGGATCTACTTATTCAGGTTTAAACATGCGTACACCCGCGCAAACACTGTTACACGTCTGCCAACAGCCTCCTACATCCTCAGACTGCCTTACACGCGCGTACACCCGCGCAAACAGTGTTAAACATCTCCACCGCGCAAACAGTGTTAAACATCTCCCAACACGCTCCCACATGCTCACACTGCCTTACACGCGCGCACACTGCCTTACTCGCGGTTCATTGCACGCACATGTGTGCATGCACGGCCAGCAAGAAACTTTGGTATAGGTAACAGTGTACACCTTCCATTTCTTGTCTTTCCATGACTTATCTAGTGGCACACCTCTTTCCATGATCTGTGCCTGTCATCTGTCATGTTACACTGGCCTCCAATGAACTGCGTTTCTGTCTACCATTCCCCCCAGTGATGTCACCTATCTCCTACTCTATTCCTCCCCCTTTTGTATCTCTTACACTATTCAGACCGTGCTCATTTGCTATGTGACTGTGGGATTCAGTATCCTAACCCTCATTTACATGTGATTGCCTACTAATGCTTAGTTACATGTCTTAGACTCAGCTTCCCCCCTTAGCAACCACTACACGGTGGCCATGTTGGTTTTGGTCTGCTGGTCCCTGCATTGTCATTCCATGTATTGCATGAAACCCACATTTGTGGGTTTATAACCTTCTTTTTTATGGTTTTATACAGCGCAGCCCGTTTGCGCGGGGCTGCGCTGGGTTTAAACATCGGCGATTGCCGAAAAAAAATCATATTTTTAATATTTTTGCATCGGGTTATCTTGCCAATGGCCACATATTTGGCCATTGGCATGCTGCCTGACTCATATGCAACCTTTTTTTGGAGCTGACATCGCTCCGTTGTGGATTTTGCAGAAATGTACTCAGTTGTCAACTGAGTACATTTCTGCAGCTAAAACGTCTCCTACACGGACTGGTTTCTGCTTCGTGGATCGCTAATATACCTCATTTGCATACCTTTCGGATGCAAGTGAGGTATTTAGCATGTCCACGCCCAGTCCGTGTAAGAGACGTTTTAGCTGGTCTCTTACACGGAGTTTAGGGCTGTTCCTGGATCGCGAGGCTTGCATGGAGTGTTGCACGTCTCTTACACTCTGTGCAAGCCTTCGTGAATCCTGCCCTATATGTTCCTTACGAAACCGTAATACTCTGATGTAAACATAGACTGGGCTTCACTCTCTTCCACATCTCCTACTCGATGTTTCAATCTGTATGGCTTCCACCAATTTATATCTTCCCCCACCAGGACTAACAAAAACTCTACTTCTGGAACTATATTGGACTGGATACTGACTTCTGATCCTAGCCTTTATCATAACCCTGGCATTCTCCCAAATCCCCTAAGTAACCATTCCCCTACCAATATCCAGAGATACTCCCAACATCCCCCCAAAGACCCAAAGAACACCTTTACAGAGAATGTTGCAATCTTACTCATTTTGATTCAGGCGAATTCAGTTCAATATTATCCAACATTAATTGAACCTTCCTATATAACCTCCCCTTAATGAAGCTGTAACAATTTTCAATAAGCTATTTCTTGATGTACTGAACTCCTTGGCACCTTCCAGAAAAATCAGGGTAAAATCAAACTGTGCCCCCTGGCTAACTAAGCAAACCCATTCTGTCATGCACCAATGAGTTAGAGCCTGGGAAGATTGGGTCAAAAATAAAACCATTTCCTCCACAAACATTACAAAAAACTTAGAAATGTGTAAAAATCTAGTCACTAAAGATAAAAAGACTTTCTTTGCCACCTACCAAACTAGCCCACATAAAAAACAAACAAAATTCTGGTCCACCATAAATAAAATTCTTTACCCAGGTAATCCGCCTACCCCCAACCCTTTCCCTCTTAATACTGCCTCAGAGACTGCTGCTCTCTTAAATAATCATTTTACTGAAACAATTCAAAAACTTACTCAAAATAGTTCCACTGCTTCCACAATGCCCTTGCCTCCCAGTCCTACTTCCTCTAACACATTCTCCTTTCAACCAGTTCCCACTACTTTCATGAAATCCCTGCTCAATAAACTCAAGCCCTGCTCTCCCTTTGTCGACAAATTGCCTTCCAACTTTCTCAAAATTGCTGCTAACTCTATTGCTTGCCCTGTCTCTAGTCTTATAAATCAATCTATTTCTGAAGTGCTTGTCCTAGATATATGGAAATCCTTTTACACTATCCCTCTCTACAAAGGAGGAAACTCCACTGACCCTTCCAATTACCGGTCTATAGCTATCCTATTCCCTGCATCCAAAATTCTGGAAAAATGTGTCCACATTCAGCTACGTAAATACCTGCTTGATAATAACCTCAACTGCCACCCAGCTTGGCTTTAGACCCCACCACAGAACATTTACTGCTCTACTCTCATTCACCCAAATGGTAGCAGAAGCCTGTGATAGCATCCTACTAGTTTCCTGTTTATTTCTTGATATCTCCAGGGCATTTGACACAGTCTCTCACTCTAAACTGATAACTAAACTCTATGACCTTCATCTCTCTACCCCCTCTATAAACTGGTTAAATGAACTGAGTATGCTGATAAATTGTGCTTTGCAGTAGTGTCAGACAATTTTCAGGCTCTAGAAGGTATCATACAGCAGGTGAGGACCACGGTGCTTGTGATTCAAATAATGAGCAGAGAAGAATTACAAAAATGGGAGGAAGACAACACCAAAAACCAGAGCAAAGTACACATGCATGTAGTAAAAAGGCATGCAAAAAGTATAAAGAAAAGGATGAAGAAGAACAGATAGGTAACAACAAGGGAATCACCGCCCATTTGTATAGGCCAGAGAAAGGGATTTTCTTAGCAGAGAAGCAGAATAAATAGAGAAAGTTGAGATGGTGGAGTATTTCAATGAGGTGTTCATGTTGCTGTTAGCAGTAGAATGAACCAAAAAAATCTTTTTGTCTGATCAATTTGTTTTTCACTCAAGACAATTCAGGTAAGCACATTTATATGAACTGGTACCTGTCAATGTTACAAATTTAATAACTTACCCACCCACTGGTTGCATATTCATCATATTGGTACAGGCACCACCCTCACTGAGTCTCAAACAAACATGCGCGTGCATACACACACACACACACACACACACACACACACACACACACACACACACACATGCTGCCATACCTCTAATCTGTCCTTGAACTGACAGAACACTCCTGATGTAGCCTCTGATATTTTCTTTTCCTTGTCAGAAATCAATAATGATTACAGTAAATCAATAATGCCAGACAGTAGAGTTGTACTTGTTCACTGCCTGATGTTTGTAGACCTGTTGTCCTATTAATGTTTTAATGACTTGGAGTAAGATTTAAAACATTTTCCAGGTGTCATCTAGTATTCCTCCTGGCTTTGTTCTTAAGCCTTAGCATGACAGTATACAAGCATGGCAATTCTCCCACAAATAATCCCTCATATGCCTTTCAAATGTTTCTAATTATACATAATGCTACTGATGTTGCCTCTTAAGCATTTCCTGTCCCTTGTAACTCATGGACAGTTGCAATCAGTGAATAATGGCAGACAGAGTTTCTTAATTCCTATAGTGTAAAACAGGTTTCACTACGTCTTCTCCATTAATTTGTTTACTTTTTAAGAATTAAGGTATGTGTGTGTTTAGGGGCTGCCAGACCTCCTCACTCCCCTGCATATGTCAAGAGTACCCCTAGTGTCTAGTGGTACCACAGAGGGCTAACACTATGCTAAGAAGCTGTGTTGTGTGCTGAAGGTACTAGGTTTGCTCCCCCCCTTATGACTTATGTAAGATTATGCATAGTGTCGCTTGTCTGGTCAGGATAAAATAGACAAACATTTGTGGGTTCTGTTCAAGCAGCTTTATTACACACAAACATCAGAAATGAAGCTTTGTAACATAAGTAAACTTATTAACAGACTATCACACTCATACATGTTAACAATCTGGCTGTTCTGTCAAAATGGCGCTGCTGCCTGCACATGCTCATTATTTATATGCATGTGCTTACATCTGGAAATGCTTCTTAAAGGTGCATGCACACACTCTGATCTACATCCTCCCTCTTTGAGAAATAGTCCTTATACAAAATTACAGTGGTGGTGCTGCGGTAGCGTTGTCGCCTCACAGTAAGACACTGTCAGATTCGATTCTCAGCTAGAGCGTCTTCTGCGTGGAGACATGCGTGAATGGGCGTACCTTCGTTGAAGGTTGTGCGTCAGGCCTGGCAAGCCGGTACGTAAAAATCAACTGCCAATCATTAGCGGACTGGAGTTCCGTTGTGGCGACCCCTAACCGGGAAAAGCTGAAAGACACAAACAAACAAAATTACAGTATTCAATGACATGCAATTTACAGAAATGTTCTTTTGACATGCAGTTATACAGAACTAGTTATCTGGCATGCAATCATATAACATTAGACACACTTAAAACAATTATGTCGATGTTGCTGCATATTTTACACTAGGTCTGGAAATATAACCTGATCATGTAACATAAAAGTCAGAATTGGATCTAGCAATGGGGACTGTCTTCAAGGAATGTTCTACTTTGGGGA
The DNA here is from genome assembly GCF_019279795.1 of Protopterus annectens. Classification (NCBI taxonomy): domain Eukaryota; kingdom Metazoa; phylum Chordata; order Ceratodontiformes; family Protopteridae; genus Protopterus; species Protopterus annectens. The sequence continues at coordinate 1,395,335,061 of NC_056735.1, forward strand.
CATCTGGAACATCATCAGGAATGGGAATGGATACTGTGACATGTTCTTCGATATGAACATTGTCAGGGCTGCTCTCAGATCTAGTCTGTATCACAGGTACGATGCTGCAATATCACTTCTACTTCAGGAAGAAGATATCTGCAGTTTTCCCTGTACCCTATACCCTCAGCTTCCACTAAGTATGATCTCAGCTCGGTACATATACCTCTCACTTGACCAATCCGATCAAAGCCTTTCACCGTTTGCATCCTCACTGTCTCTCCTTCTTTTAATAGACAAAGAAATCTGATCATTTTATCATAGCTGAACTTCTGAAAAGAACGCTTCTTAAAAAGTTGGGCTTTGATTGCTCTTATGTTTTTAGCATTAGGTACCAACAAACTAGAACTGATAGGCAAGGTTGTTCTGGTTTGCCTAGATAGAAGTCTGAGCAGGAGAGCCTAGTTGGTTATCACAGTATATATTTCTGAGCTAAAGTAAATTCAAGAAGATATCAGTATTGTCACACTATGACCTCTCCAGTAATTGCTTTGCACTCTGTACTGCAGATTCAGGAAGGCTGTTTGACTGAGGATATTCAGAACTGCTAGTAACATGGATGAAGTCCCATTCTTTAGTAAATCTCTGAAACAATTGACTGGTAAACTGAGAATTGTTGTCAGAAATAACTTTGTGTGGACTACCATGGACTGAGAAATGACGTTTCATTTTAGTAATAACAGCACTGGTTGTTAGGTTAGGTAACAAATTGATCTCAAACCAGTTCGAATAAGAGTCTACCAACACTAAGTAATGTTGACTGTTCCACTCAAATATGTCAGTTGCTACTGTTGACAAAGGTAGTTATTTGGCTTAGTTCAAGTGGCTCTTTTTGCAAATGTGGTTGCACTCTGAACAAGATGATAGTACTTTATCAGTAAGACCAAAATACTAGTCCTCTCACCCTTCTTTTTTTTTTCTTTCTAAACATCTTTATTAAATTTACACATATGACAAAGGAAATCTTACATTTATATAAATAAAAAACATACGAAATGATATCACTTTAGTTGCAAATAGTTTACATCATAGACATTGAAACAACTGTAGTTGTAAACATTATACATCATTTATAAACCATCCATTCATTGTCAGTTAAGCATTATATGGCTCATTCAAATCCTGCCTCCTAAACCTCACTTCTACTCTGGACATATTGTTCCCACAATTCCCATTTTTTCCTATCTGAACCTTGGTGGCTATGATGTAATATCTGAATGTATTCACTCTGTAAGGAAGTAGGGACAACAACTTTTGGACTTTTGAAAATTATACCATCTTCCGTGAGCATCATATCTCTGTATGGAAAGCATGGTTGTACTTCTGGCAGTACACAGGATTACTTTGATGGCCATCCTACATTGAGGAAGTGGTTCAGCTTTTGCAGAATTGGATAAGTCTTTGTAAGATCTCTGAGCTCATCAAGTGTCATGGTAAAAAAATTACACACTTCCATGACATCAAAATCAAAATTCTCTGCATCAAGCTGTTCTGCGGTATTTATGGGTGATCTGGATAAGGTATCAGCCAGATAAAGAAATGTACCTTTTGTATAAAGCATTTTGAAATTATACTTTTTCAATTTGAGCATCATTCTTTGTAGTCTTGCAGGAGTGGAATGCATAAACTTCTTTAAAATAGTAACTAGAGGTTGATGGTCAGTTTCTATCTGGATTGCTTGGCCATAAATATACAATCATGGAAATTCAAACATGCAAACACAATTGCCAAAAGTTCCTTTTCAGTTTGAACATACCACATCTCAGTCTGGTAAGAGTTCTAGAGGCACAGGCAAACAGGTCTCCCCTCTTGAAGAATAACTGCACCATGAACAAACTTTGAAGCATCACAGGAAAGAACTACTGGTTTGTGGACATCATAGTATCTTAATATAGGAGGGTTAGCAATTTGCTATTTGAGGTCATCAAATGCTCTCTGTTGTTATTCTAACCATGACCATGCAACATTTTTCCATGTCAGTTCTCTTAAAGGTGCTGATAGCTCACTAAAGTCTGAGATAAATTTTCCCAAATAGTTAACCATACCAAGGAAACACTGTAGAGCTTGGACATTGTCTGGAGCTGGCATCTCAAGAATGGCTGCTTGTTTAGAAGGATCTGGTCATAAGCCTGTACTGGTAAATAAATGACCTACATAAGTAACTCCTGGTAGTCTGAATTTGCACTTCAGAAGATTGAGCTTTAAGTTCACTTCACACTCTCTGTCCAGACATTTCCTGAGGTTTCTGTCATGCTTTGCTTCAACATTACCTCCAACCAGTAAATCATCAACTATTATTGCACACGAGTAGCCTGAAAAAATTTGCTCTATTGCACACTGAAAGACATCACTGGCAGAATTTCCAAAAGGCATCCTGAGGAATCTGTATCTACCAAATGGGGTACTAAATGTAGTCAGCAGTAAAGATTTGTGATCAAGCATTACTTGCCAAAATGAACTCTTTGCATCTAAGACAGAAAAAACAGTGGCATTTGGCATGAAGGTTGCAACTTCCTCGACTGTAACCATAGGGTGATGAGATATTTTTAATGCCTTGTTCAAGTCTCATAGGTCAATGGATATTCTGATTTCATCTGAATTTTTCTTATGAGAAGCCACCATGGATGATACCCACTCAGTTGGTTCTGTGACTGGAGAGAACACACTTTGCTGCACCATTTTGTCTAACTGGACCTTGACTTTGTCCTGCATAACTATTGGAAGTCTCCTTGCTGGTCTGACCACTGGACTGACCTTTGGGTCTACTTTCATGGAGTACACAACTAGAAGTTTGCCTAGCTTGTCATCAAACACATCAGCATACTCTGAGAAAATAGTATCAGTAAAGCCGGAACTGAGACATGTGCTTACATGATGGACTTCTTTGGTAAAAGAAAGCAATTTCATTTTCAAATTGTCTCTGAGACCTAATAATGACTGTACGGGTCTTCTGATTACATAAAATTGCAAGCTGTAACTGTTGCCAGCTGAATAGCATGAAAGCACTGCTGAGCCTTCGGTTTGAATCACTTCACCTCCATAAGCAACAAGCTTCACACAATTGACCAAATTAAGTTGCTCACCAGCCATCACATTAGCAAATGTTTCTGCTGACATTACATTACACTTTGAACCAGTGTCTACTTTGCACTCTGTGGGTCTGCCATTGATCAGCTGTGGGTCTGCCATTGATCAGGACAGTACAAAATACTTCATTCTTTGCCAATAAATCTACTGCATTAACCTTTTCACTTACCACTGATACACAATCTACACAGAAAAGTAGGGCTGCAGCTCTCTATGTGATCAACTTGCTGTTTTGAGTGAACTCTCAATGACTGAATGAGGCTTTTTTGATTTACAAAACTTTTGAAAATGGTTCCATTTTTTACACTTGTGGGATTTTTGACCAAATGCTAAGCACTTCTCTCTTTTAGACTCATGGTTGGCACCATAATTACGACAGTTAACAATAAGACTTGACTTGGGTTTTGCTGACTCACTCTTTTACTAAGCTAGTCTTGGAATTTGCCTGAAAGCTCTGGATTCTCCTTGCCACAGTTATAGGGGTTGCATCTACCATGAGCTTAGGCCTGTTTCTGCTTGCCATAAATTGCATACTGTCTATGTTTGCTCTAGAGGCTGTTGAAACCATGCTCTTATCACTTGTAAGTATACTTGTGTGCCTTTCTGTGAGCTCATGGATTTGACAAATCTATATGGCTTTGCTTAATTTTAAATCACTGTCATGAAGCAAAACCTTTCTCACTGCAGCACTATTAACACTACACACAAGCCTGTCCTTTATTAACTCATCTTTCATGTCACCAAATCTACATGTTTTAGCTTTGTTTCTCAAGTCAGTGATATAAGTTGCAAAAGTTTCACCTGGCTTTTGATCTTTTGTATAAAATAAGTGCCTCTTTAATGTAACATTTGTCTGGGGATTGCACATTTCTCTAAATTTATGTTTTAAGCACTCAGGGTCCTCTCTGGATTCAGCTGGTACCACAATGTGATGCTTTTTCCCCTTCTTCTGCATATACTTCTGGTGCTTACACAAATGGCCCAGCTAAGTTAAGCAAAATGAATGCCCTTGTGCATGCATATTTGACAGAAAAAGCTGCTTGTATGAAAATATCGTATTCCTGTTCAAATACTCTCCAGTTCTCTGCTATATTATGATCAAACACAAGTGGACTTGGTCTGCAAAATGTCTCTGCCATATCAACACACAGTAGTGAAGGTGCTTGAAATCATGTACGAACATACACATAAATTTATATACCAGAACATTATGCCAGTACTTGTGATTAGGCCCAATAGTACAACAAACTACTTGAAATAACTGTACTTTGCCAAATAAACCTCCATAGCACAAGAAAACTATCACTGTACTTTGTGAAACCACTCCTTATCAGAGTAAGAAATATTTCAAAATGACTGTATTTTGCAAGTAAACTGTATACAGCAGAAAAATCTGAGTAAGAAACACTTTGAGATGAATGCACTTTGCAAATAAACTATACAGAGCACCAGCACCTTTCAGAATGGCTGTATTTTGTGAAATAGCTCTGCACAGTGTAAGAAACACTCTGAAACAACATATTTCTGCAAATAAATGCACACAGCACAAGAAGCGTTTTGAAATGGCTGTATTTTGACTGCACTTTGCAATATAACTGTACTTTGCACACAGCAAACTCTTTGAAATAATTGCACCGTAATAAAGCACACACTCTGCAAACACTTTGCACACACTTGAGATACTTCAAACAACTCTAGTAATGCTTTGAATGGCTTCGGTCAATACAAAATAGTAGTCTGTGCCCAAACACAGTCCTTTGCGAAAATTTGCTCTTTAAGCTTATTTTGCCCCTTTATTGTGCTTGTTATGCCCATTTAACCTCTTATTATGCTCATTATACTTTTCTTGTGCCCATTTTACTTTAAACATGCTTGTTTTGCAAACCAAATGTAATTCTGAGCCCCTTATGAATAGTTTTGGTATTGTGATTTTAAACATTTCGTTTAATTAACAGTGTGGTTTATGCCTTCCGTTTGCTTAATAATACGGTTTGTGCTACTAGTTTGATGCTTTTTGTTCCTTATAAATGTGCCATTTCATTTTCTTTGCCAAATAAATGATTTGTGTAGTTTTCTTTACCTTTAACTCGTACCTGGCCCTTTTTCAGTTGTCTGTGCTCCACTTCACTCAACCTGTTTAGTCTGGCTTCACCTCTAACTCTGCTCCTCATGGCTCGTAGAAGTTGCACTTCTAATTACGGTTCTCATACCACGTCACTCATCTGGTCAGGATAAAACAAATGAACATTTGCGGGCTCTTTTCAAGCAGCTTTATTACACACAAACACATCAGAAAGGAGATTTTGTAACTTAAACTTATAAACAGACTGACTATCACACTCATACATGTTAACACTCTGGGTGTTATGTCAAAATGGCACTGCTGCCTGCATGTGCTCTGTATTTATATGCACGTGCTACATTTGGAAATGCTTCTTAAAGGTACATACACTCTCTGATCTACACATAGTATCCAAATTTAGGGCAGAAGACTAAAGCTTGTCTAACCAGCTATTTATGAGTGACATGAGTACAGGATTTAACTGTCTTTAGAGCACAACATAAAGAGTATTCCTGGTGTCTAGTGTTCCCCAGCCCTAATCCTTTTGTGCAAAAAAACTTTTCTATTATCTAAGTGCTTTTGGCCACAATTATAAAGAGACTCCTACCAATACTGTAGGAAATGCTCATTAGTCTAGTCTAGGGGGTGTTTAGGTATGACAGCCCCCCTCCACACACACACACACACACACACACACACACACACACACACACACACACACACACACACACACACACACACACACACACACACATAAACACACACACATAAACACACACACATGCACCTGATGTCACTCATTCGTCTGTATACACCCACACACATATAAAAACACACACACACCACCACCTTGGCACTAAAGTCTTTGGCTCTTACCTCAAACATGAGCTCCTGCATTGGAAGAAAAACATGAAGTTGTGGCTGTGTTCATTAACATGTCTGGACAAGGTAACTTATGCAGTCAGTGATTGTCTGAATCTCTCAGCTATATAAATATTATACTGCAGTTATTTCCAGGTAGAGTGCACATAGTTTATTAGTGTAAGCTGCTCCCCTGGAATGCCTCATTAGCATTTATAGCAGGCCATAGAAACAGCCCATTGTGATGCTGTACCTCTCCATGGTGAAACAGTGCAGTAAGATTGACTCTGAATGGGAAATGGTTGATAAGAGGTGTCAAATGGCTTTAAGTCATCATGGTAATCTTTTTGAAATGTGCATATCTTTGTGTGGTACTAGTTTCACTATTAAATAATTATTGTGCATGTTGACTTCATTTGGAACTAAGGTTATTTTTGGTTTCATAAGGATGTATTTTATTATATATTATTTTTGTATTTTTGTAGGTCTATTGTTCCTTGAGTAATAATTTTTCATTGTTTCTTATATCTACATATAACATTTATTTTGTTTTTATTTATGTAGTATGTTAAGTTACAGAATGTGAATGTGTACTGGGTGTTCTTGTATTTCATGGAGAAGATGTTGTTTTTTGGTGATATACACATTCATTTGTCTTCATATTCTGTTGTATTTTATTTTCAGACTAGGACCAAATTAGTATTGTCCCTTTAGACATGTGCTGCTTTCTATCTAAGTAAGTGGAACAGGACCAAAGTCTATGTAGTATTGTCTTTCTAACTCTGTGGAATAAGAAAAATGTTGGTTTCATTTTCTGTTTGCACCTTTTAACTATAGGGCCCAGTGATGATAGATAGATAGATAGATAGATAGATAGATAGATAGATAGATAGATAGATAGATAGGGCCCAGTGATTAGATAGATAGATAGATAGATAGATAGATAGATAGATAGATAGATAGATAGATAGGGCCCAGTGATTAGATAGATAGATAGATAGATAGATAGATAGATAGGGCCCAGTGATTAGATAGATAGATAGATAGATAGATAGACAGATAGATAGATAGATAGATAGATAGATAGATAGATAGATAGATAGGGCCCAGTGATTAGATAGATAGATAGATATGGCCCAGTGATTAGATGATAGATAGATAGATAGATAGATAGATAGATAGATAGATAGATAGGGCCCAGTGATTAGATAGATAGATAGATAGATAGATAGATAGATAGATAGATAGATAGATAGATAGGGCCCAGTGATTAGATAGATAGATAGATAGATAGATAGATAGATAGATAGATAGATAGATAGGGCCCAGTGATTAGATAGATAGATAGATAGATAGATAGATAGATAGATAGATAGGGCCCAGTGATTAGATAGATAGATAGATAGATAGATAGATAGATAGATAGATAGATAGGGCCCAGTGATTAGATAGATAGATAGATAGATAGATAGATAGATAGATAGATAGATAGGGCCCAGTGATTAGATAGATAGATAGATAGATAGATAGATAGATAGATAGGGCCCAGTGATTAGATAGATAGATAGATAGATAGATAGATAGATAGATAGATAGATAGATAGATAGGGCCCAGTGATTAGATAGATAGATAGATAGATAGATAGATAGATAGATAGATAGGGCCCAGTGATTAGATAGATAGATAGATAGATAGATAGATAGATAGATAGATAGATAGATAGTCCCTAGTGATTAGATAGATAGATAGATAGATAGATAGATAGATAGATAGATAGATAGGGCCCAGTGATTAGATAGATAGATAGATAGATAGATAGATAGATAGATAGATAGATAGCGCCCAGTGATTAGATAGATAGATAGATAGATAGATAGATAGATAGATAGATAGATAGATAGAGATAGATAGATAGATAGATAGATAGATAGATAGATAGATAGATACAGTGATTAGATAGATAGATAGATAGATAGATAGATAGGGCCCAGTGAGATAGATAGATAGATAGATAGATAGATAGATAGATAGATAGATAGATAGATAGATAGGGCCCAGTGATTAGATAGATAGATAGATAGATAGATAGATAGATAGATAGATAGATAGATAGATAGATAGAGATAGATAGATAGGGCCCAGTGATTAGATAGATAGATAGATAGATAGATAGATAGATAGATAGATAGATAGGGCCCAGTGATTAGATAGATAGATAGATAGATAGATAGATAGATAGATAGATAGATAGATAGGGCCCAGTGATTAGATAGATAGATAGATAGATAGATAGGGCCCAGTGATTAGATAGATAGATAGATAGGGCTCAGTGATTAGATAGATAGATAGATAGATAGATAGATCCCAGTGATTAGATAGATAGATAGATAGATAGATAGATAGATAGATATTTTTTTTTTCATCTTTTGAAGGCAGTTTCATGTTACATTTCTTTTCTTCTTCTTGAGAAGGATGAGTTGCAGCTCAGTGTGACATGATATAAAGATGTGCAGTCATTATGTAGGAAGTATCTCAATTTACTTGGAAAGTACGGTACTTAAAGTTATGTTTAAGTTATAAAAGTTATAAGAAGTCTGTGTAGTGCTGTCTTTCTAACCATGCAGAATAAGAAAAATGTTAGTTTAATTGTCCTGTCCCACTTCAATAAACACACAACACCGAATGACATTTGACGAGCTTTATTAGACTTCCATAAACATGATTGTTAACCAATAGTTATAAATTTCGGTGATTATAACATCCATGAAAGAAGACAAACTAACCATAAGGGCAGTGTACTGCTCACCCTTGATAAGCAGCATCCCCCACTTGCTCACATATTTGCACAAGCAAGGCAGCATTCCCGCTCACCTTCAATTTAATGAATTACACCACCATCCTAATAAGCAACTCTGCTTGCTTATTAACATCCACCAGAGCAACTGCTCACTTTTAACTTATTGAACTTTACATCCATCACCAGAGGGGGAACAGAAGAGGGCAAGCCTGCCCCTCTTCTCCGCCCACCAGCCTGACCAGGCTGTTCCCCCTCTTCTAGCAAAGTTTCCATCCTAAGGCCAAACATCATTCGGTTTACCCATTTTCTACACTCCAGCAAGATCATTAAGACCAACCCTCATCTGCAAAGAAACACAAAACCATACATTTGATAACCTCCCTCAAAGACACAATACTCACATCCTGAACTATCCCCTAGAACACCCACATACCTGCAATGCCCATAAACCCCACTATCCCAAACCAGTGTAAATTCAGCTCCCTCAAAGACACAATACTCACATCCTGAACTATCCCCTAGAACACCCACATACCTGCAATGCCCATAAACCCCACTATCCCAAACCAGTGTAAATTCAGCTGTGCCTCAATAAACCTGAATAAAGTAATATTACCTTCAACCCCAATGTACCACTCCAGAACAAACATTGCAACAAAATTCATTACCTTTCACCTCAGTTTCCTTCAAGGCTTTGCTCACTCTGCTAACTGCCCTCTACACCTTTATTGCATACCATTCTGATGACCAAAACATCTCCTGCGACTGGTGTGTTCAAAACAGCAGGAATATCCACCCCGACAAATCCATCATCACCTTCCAAATCCACTTCCTTCAAGCCGCGACTGCTTACATCTGCAAAAGAAAGAACACTGTAAATTCATGACACTCCCTTAAAAAGCATTAAACCCGGTCAGAAAGTGCCCTTAATATTTAGCCCCCATTGAACTGCCCCATCTCCCTTATCTTGGCCTAACCCCACTATACCTGCATCAAATCCTATCACAGCCAAAGCAATAAAGATATAACAGCATCAGTGACCTTCAATAAGCACCAAAAGTTAAATGATAATGATACCAACTGAAGAGGATGCAACTAAGCACTGTAAATAGATAAACTAAATATAAATATATCTTACCTGCATCACCTATTGACTGCCATATGCAACAATCTAATAGTCTGCTAAACATTTATGTGACCAACACTGCAAAAATATCCCCACAGATAATTGCAAAAAATGTTAAGAGCTGTCTAGCTCACTGTTACGACATATAGCAGAAAAACAAAAAAGATTTACCTACTCTCTTGCAATTTAATCTACCAATGCAGTCAGTATGACAGCAACTGGTATAAACAATAAAAACCTCAATTCCTCTAACTATACTGAATAACATGAAACATCCATGTAGCAACAGCCATCATAAATACTATCTTCCATAAGCAACAGAATACATATAGCCCTAACTTAACTCCCTACTACCCCAAATCTGCCTGTCCTCCGATTTCCACAGCCTCAATACCTACAATCACACCCCTGTAGTCCAAACTAATGATTAACAATACTAAAGTCCTACAGCAACACTGCCACCAAGGACCACTGCATTAAGAGTTAATCCTTTCCTATAAAAGGTCTGCTAGCCATCAGCGCCAACCAATCTAAACAAAGCAATTAAGATAATTCCTTCAAACTGCCTTACTGCCAACCTGCAATCTGAAAACTTCCCACAATACCTCAATCCCCAAATTCGCTGTTGCCATCATAATTACTACCAAATACCCTGAAACCAACCCTTTCTACATGCTCAAACCCCAACCATTAAGTGCCACACTGGAATCTACCAGAATGTCCAGCCCATCAACCTTACTCAATAACACTCAATAAATCCCAAGCAAACTGATTAAACTACCTGAAATACAGAGCTGAAGAGCTACAAACATTCATAAACCCTTCCTTGTCCCTAGCTTACTCCAACCATGCTAACTGTCAAAGCATCCAAGTCCCCAGCTGAACCCCTCACCCAAACCTATACCTCAAGAACATGAAACCCCACTCCCATGCCCCAAAACCTGTCCCAAACAATTCCCCTAGAACACTGCCAACCCTGCTCCTCCCCACCTATAAAGTAATGTGAGTCACCTTTCAGAACCCTGCCCCAAATCTGACAGGACAAGTTAAATACTTACCAAAGTAGGCTTAGCAACCATCAACTCTCAAGTGTGCTTATACACTCCACCAACTGATGGTCCTCTGCACTCCCCATCTTCCAAAGCAACTTCCCCAGATATGAAGCCAAATCTGAACAGTCTGAATATCTGTACAGTTGAAAGGTATGACAAATCAGTTTTATATGAACCAAGCAAACCTCTCAACCCGACAGAGCAATCCATCCAATAAAACCCGAAACCAGAACCCCCCCTCCCCAGCGTCATACACCACATGATAAACCCCACCATGCTACCCATATGGCTGCAGGGAGGGCATGCCGACTCCACTACTACTGAATCAGGCAGACTCCACTACTACTGAATCAGGCCCATAATTTGAATCAATGAACCAACAAGCTATTCTTCTCCCCAAATGTGATCAGTATACCGCTGACATTCCGTGCAACCTGAGTAATTGCTGAGATCTTGTAAGTTGTTAACAAAATGTTACAAACATAATAGTTACTGTGTTTACTGTGACCCATAAAACTCAATTTTAAGACCTAAAACCTAAGGAATACTACCATTATAACAATTTGTGCTGAAGGTTTCCATTTATGCTTCCTTCATTAACCCTATGGTCCCAGAAATATGATCATACGTCTGAAAATGTCATGACACTCCCTCTACCATCTATTGAGTGGCATTGTAAATATATTTGCACCCCGATCGTCGACAATGCCTAAAATGCAAGTATCTAAGCGACAGGTTTGGCTTCTGCCATGCGTACTGACAGAAGGTATGTGTGCTGCACAAGATGTGGAAGGTTTTATCTTATTAGGTTAACTGTCACCTTCCTGGCAGACTGAACTACTAAGGATACTTACCAGTTCAGAAAGCAGCTGGAGCAAGCCCTGCAATGGCATGAACCTCCAATGGATCCGCAGTCTGCAAGTTACAAGCCTGCCACCATCCCCAACTGCGTACAAAGCTGCAGTGTTTAAAACTGGCAGTTAAATTGCGTATTATAACAATGTAATGTGTTAATCAAAATGCATAGAGCCCATTGCATATGATATTGTGCATTACCCTGGCACCTTAAGCCCATGAAAAGTAAACTGCAGAGTTCCTACCCTGCCCCAGCTGCACTATCCCAGATCTAGCAATAATCTAATGACATCTTGCTGTGCAATAAACAAATCAACAAAAACAAACACATGAACAAAGCAACTTACGTTAGACAATCTGTTTGCTTAAGACACTCAGAAAGGCCGAACGGAAAGCCGCCCCTTACTCTCCTCCTAATATGCTGCCACTGCACATGCCCAGTGACTACTCATGGTTGCTACACTACCCATGGGTCCCTCCCCAAGGAAACCACACAAGCATGAGAAACATTTTATTTTTTATTTATTTTTTACATTACCAATGCAAATAATAAGTACATGAAAAGCCACCACAAACAGCAGTGACCAACTGACCACGGCCATATACTGGGCTTGCAAGGCCCCCGCAAGTGAAGAACAAATTCCAATGCCACCAATGGCTATGCCAGCCTAAACCCAATACAAATTGTACTCACCGCTAGACAAGACTGCTGCCAATCCCACCAAATCGGGCAATGTAGCCAAAAACCCAGCAACATAATTGTATAACCATCACACTGTTCCCACTCAGTTAACAGTAAAACTGGAAGAATTTTGAAAGGACATTTTCAAACTTAACTTCCAAAACACCTCCTCTGACTTACTACTATGCCCAGTTCTATCTCAGCATACTACCTCCTGGCTCTATAGAAGGTATATTGTGTAAAAAACAAAACTCCACCTTTTAAAATGATACCTACCCTTCCTATTTACCTTCTGTTTTGACCAAGAATCTCACCACTAGTTATAACTTCATCCAAACAGTTTCTGAATGTACCGCCATATAATCCCTATTGGGTATTATTCAGTTGTACTTCCCATAAAACAAAGAAATAAAATATTGATGTAAAAACTCAAAACCAAAATTGACCCTGCCAAAATATGGACTCATCCCATTCTAGTTTACCCTATGTGAGTCATTTACTTGTTGCGGCCCTCCCATACCTTAAAGTTATCAGTTGACTCCAACCTCCTGAGTGGCAAGTGCAGTCTAATAGAATACTAGACCTAATGTCCACAAGCAGTTGCAGCAAATCTGGAAGGACAAGCATTCATCCGGAAGTAGTGTTAAACACATACTGTAAACCATGGAGATAAAGTCACTGCAGTTAAGAAATGAAAACAACTGCGATGAGTACTTTGCATGACCCCTGATCTCATCTGGGTACGCTTAATAACCAAGTATAGCAATCATCACAGGATAAATCCTTACTAAAACCTCCATTCCTTCCAAGGGCAGCACCACAATCTGCCGAATGTCCAAAGAGGAAAAGCAGCTGGCAGCAACACCCACCGAACTGAATAAATAATAACTTTTTTTTTTTAAATTAATTAACTCCTGAGAAAAGCAGCACTATATACTGACCCCCAACCATTGACCATGCTACGTGTATGTACGGCCAACTGCTGTTACTCTCTTGCCTGCGAACTGAACAGAAAAAGGAAAGCCTGTATGGTGTAACCACTGTTGCAAACTGAAGCAATGGAAATGACAAGGCCGAAGTACTGAAATTAGGTCAGAATTTGTACTGTGTTCGCACGAAGTCAACACTAACCATACTGCCCTGCATGACTAAGGCAATCACTTACTGGCCTCAAAAAACCCGCAAACAAGCTCCGCTGAAGCTTCAACAGTCATCGCTCACTGGATGAAGCTATAACGAAAACCTGTCTCATGACTGTTATGAAATCAACAAGCAGCCAGGGGCACTGATAAACCCCTCACCATCCTGTGAGCTGCCAGAAATGGAACATCAGTGCAGTCGCAATGTATGAGCAGCATGCACGTGCAGTTAGTGACATTAAGCTAGAAACCCACAAAACCCTGGAACTTAGGCTACCAAACTCCTTATCTAACCCCCCACCCTCAAGTTAATCATTAATCGTTACAGCACTTCATTTACTGTAGTTCACCTTCTCAGGCAGATTGTAAATGCTCTACACTCTAAAATGTAAAATGTTCATATGCACGGGGAGCACTCGTCTTTCCCGAAATGGGGACCTGGAAAACACACCACAACCTCTAAAATGTAAAAGATAGATGGTGACTTCATTCTGTATGCACAATTCTTAGGAAAGTTAGTTTGTTTGGGAGAGATAACACTTTTGTAACACTAGGCTCTCCATAATCCTATTAGTTGCTACATATTGCTAGAACCTTACTTCCCCCTGCCTAATGCAGTTGATGAGGATGAATACTCCAACTACTCTTGTAACGACATGGTAAATCACAAATTCCTCGAAACCCATTTAGACTGCCTAGGGTTTAAATACAGGCAAATGAGAGAAGAGTCCTTTTGAAACAGACACAGACAAGAGATGCGGGTGGCATGAAAGAAATAACCATTACATATAACTAAACTATGACTTTGTATTTTGCCAAGGTGCCAAACTCCGTGATCAAAAGCCACTCTGCTGTTTGATTTCTACAAAAAGTATTCTATAAGTAGGCAATAGTAGTAAAGTGCTACACTACAATTTAAGTATGTGTTCTTCATTTTCTACTAAAAGATAACTTTCTCATAAAACGCAAGTACTGTTCTGATGCTCTGTGCTATATTAATGCCCCTGCAGCACTTCAGTCCAAAACTCAATGCCGAGCTATTTATAGTACTTCCCAACAATGAATGGATTCCTAAACAATGGTCCCCCACCCCTTCTAAATGAATGTGCCTGCACATGCCCCTCAAGCATGAAGCCTCCAAAACTGGCAAAAAGACAAAGCCAGCTGTAAGCCAAGATGAGTCCGACCATCAATCACCAAGAGCAACAAAACTGCAGTACTCACTACTAAACCAGACAGTAGGGGTTAAACGTATTGAAAGGTGAGAAGAGCCAACTCCACCATCTGAATAATGGTGTTACTTATATACCTCACCACATCAGCAAAACCAATGCTTTTTTTTAATAGGGACAGGGTATACCACTCTACCTGCTTGGTGACATGCTGAATAAGGGATGTTTCTGTTAACGGGCTGTCTTGCAGACATGCACTCAGCTCATTTGTATGCCAGTGATTAATGGCTGCGATTAACCTTTTCTGCCATTGCATGTGCTTGTAACCCCCAACACTACAACCTACAGCAAAGAAACATCAGCTAAACAAATCCTGCAAAAGGAGGCACTGCTCATGAACCCACCAACAGACACAGACACGAATGGCACCATGAACCTCAGAGGCCTAACACACAAACTGCCTCCCCAGACAATCGGGCATTTCCTAAAAGGTGAAACTGCACGCGTCTAACCCCCAACACCACAACATTCCACAAAGAAACATCGGCTCCACGACTCACAAACCCAATGGATACAAACACAATGGACAACATGAGCCTCAGGGGCCTGCTCACCACCCAAGCCTGTAGTACTCCCTAATCCCAAACTCACCTTAACAAAAAAAAAAAAAACAACGAACTCTCCACACTTAAGTATCACACTCCGACAAACTACTCTAGCCAAGTAAAATGAAAAACACCAAATTCACGAAAACCAGAATAAACTTCAGGAAAAAAAACATGAAAAAAAGACAAAAATAATGACTGTCAGATAAAAAGTTAAGCACTTTCTTACATTTTAATCACAACAAACTTCTTCAAAACTGACCAGTAAACCAGTTAGTCAGGTTTAAATACAAAATTTGATTAATAAATAAACCAATCAAATGTCCATTCATCTAATTATTAATTAATACATACCATTTTCTTAAAGACAAGAATATAAAATGTGAAACATAGCACTTGACACATATACAAAAAGTATATAGCACATACAAATGTGTGCCTACTATTAAAATGTTTGTCAAATAAACTGTTTAATAGTATAGTTTATTATTTAAAAGACATTTAACATTTAAGGTCTCATTTAGACCAGAAATATGGTCTGCCCTAAGAAAACCTGCTATCTGAGCTCCTTGTTTTCCAAGACATTACTGAATTCTGTAACAAACTGAGTCAAATCTATTTCATCCAACACAAAAAATACAAATTTCTTGAAGTTAGAGCACTCCAGAGTGTGTTTGGCTAAAGCATTGTTAGTGTCTTTATTTCTAATAGCAAACGATGTTCATAAATCCTTTTATAAAGGGCTCTAATTGTTTTTCCCACATAAAAATTATGACAGGTGGAGCACATAGCCAAATATACTACCCCATTCTTTTGCAGCTGTGTCTGCCTTTACTGACCATCATTTTATTAATGTGTGGAAAAAATATATTTTTTGATGAATCAATGAACCTGCACTGTTTGCAGTTATAACATGGGTAGGTACCAGGGGCTCCACTAACAGTTTTTGTGTTCTCCTATTTCTAAAATAGACTTTACACTTGTAACCTTTTTATAAATGAAGTGTGGGTGGTCCCCTAATACTCTAGCTAAGTCTCGGTTTCCCAAACTAACTTTCCAGTTGTTGGAAAGTACCTGTTTGATATTGTGACAGTACTAACAGGAACAGGAAAGGCACAATCCATTTATTTTACTTTCCCACTGTTATTAGTTATAAACCCACTAGTTAAAATTGATGGGAACTTGTACATCCTAACCAATAATATCTGCTCGAAAATTTCCCTCGGTTTTTCATATGGATACCCTCAAACATGGAAATAAGTTTGTTTGCCTCACAAATGAAATTTAATTGTCTGAAATTAATCTACTGAAGCGTATAATTTGTCATCTGACCAAGTTCAACTTCATGAGCAAAGGATGACCACTCTCAAAATGAAGGAAGTTGTTACTATAGGTGTCCTTTCTAAACACTGTACTGGTGAATCTTTTTACTTCAAGATTCATATTTATATTCAAGTCCAAGAAGTGCACATTCATGCTAACTTCACTTAAAGTGAATTTCAGTTCCATCCTATGTCTGTTCATGTCATCCAAAAATAGACTTAACTCATCAGTAGGTTCATTCCAGACAAAAAAACAAATAATCGATAAACCTCCTATAAAAGGAGACATTTAAATCTCTCCAGTTTGATCAGGAAGAACAGTTCCACAAACATAACACTTAATTAGTGAAAGCTGGTGCTACTTTAGCACCCATAGCAACCCCACAGGTCAGACTGTATATTCTTCTGTCAAATAAGAAAAAGTTATTTTTCAACACCATATCTAGTAAAAGACAAATGGACTCTACCATTATGTTGTTAAGCTTGGTGTGTTCCCTCAAAAAACTTTTCACAGCTTCTATCCCCATACTTTGATCAATAGAAGTATACAGGGATACTACATCTACAGTAACTAATAGTGTTTCTGTACCTGTAAAAGTATAATTTCTAAGAAGGTCCAAGAACTCCCAAGACTCTTTCAAAAAATAAGGAGTCTTGACAACTAAGGGTTTCAGCAAATGGTCCAAATACTGGAAGATAGTAACAGTTTTACCCTTCTCAGCTGACACTATGGGTCTAAAGAGTGGGTTGGTCACATCTTTATGTATCTTTGGAATACAAAAGAAAACACCTAACAGAGGTTCTTGCATGTAAAGGAATTCATAGGTGGTTAAATTAATCCCTGGGATTCATGAAGCTTGTGCCAGGTGCAGGCGTAGCGTCAGCGTTCCAACATCAAATATGTCTGGCGAGTGATCCAGGTATGAGCTGTTCCCACGTGCACTACCTGCGTATGCTACGCCCGCACAGCTCCTGGGCCCTGTATGCTAATTACCCCATGTGCAGCAGTGTAGCATGCAAACGAAGGTATGTAGCAATCCAGGAAGTGGTGCAGGCATAGTGTAAACCTGCAGAAATGTAAACCATAAAAAATGGTTAACTTTTTGCAAACATAAAATCGGAGCCATGACAGCCAACCAAACACATGTATTATATTGTTAATATATGCCAATGGCTAAATATATAGCCATTGACATAACAAAATGTACAATATAAAATTAACATTTAATATTTATATTCACACTATCGTGAAGTGGAAGCTCAGGGCAGCAGCGCGCAAATGGAATCGCAAGGAAAATAGAAAAATATAGAATAAAACTGCAATGTAACACATATCATGATTTCCCCATAATAGTCAATGGCAGGCATGCTACACCACAGCATGGCGCAAGGGTTGCTAAAGGGCTGTGACCGTGTTATGCACGGTAGCTACGAATTAGTAGGCAATGCCATGCAAATGAAAGGAGTAATAGTGAATCGCAGATTCCCCGCTGGTGTAGGGATGCACCTCACAGCGTAGCGTTATAGCATTGAGGTGTGCCCTTGAGATAAAGATGACATCAAGAGAGGGGTGTGTCACCTTTGCTGTAAGCACACTGCATCATTGCTAAACCGGTTTGCCCCTAGCTAAGCAAAGCTGCAGGATAGGGGTGTGTTGAACTGGCTATAGCTTTGCTTAGCCGAGAGCACACAAGGTAACTGAGTATGCATGTGAACGGTGATGAAAACGCACTTAAACCCGGTAAACAGGTTTGCGCGGCATGCACTGGAGTTGAAACAGGAAGGATATAGGAAAGAAATAAGGAAATTCTACAACAGGGAAACTGGAGTACAAATGACTAAGTAACATCTAGGAACGTACAGTGGGCCATTGACAACAGCTAGCAAGGCTGCAAGCAGCTACCTGCAGAAGAGGAAAGGGGAGGGGCTGTACTGCAAATAAATCAGTAAAGTGTCACAGCAGAACAAAGCAGATTTGCAGTATATCAGCTACAAGACACATTTTGCAACAAATGACTGGGTAGGGAAAGTACAAAACAAGAAAGATGGCAAATGGATGCATGTCTGATAATGGGAGAGGATCCAGGTTTAAAAGTGAATTAAAGGGCAACAGATTAATCAAGGTAGACAAGCATAACTCCACAGTAAAGGCCCAACACTTGCAGCACTCACTGTAAAACCCATAATTAAGATACCCTGCATCTGGAATTGCTGATAACACACCCAATGACATCAGCAGTATCCATAGCAAAATAGTATAAAGCATGAAAGCACCTCAAACACACTTGTGTATTCCCATACACTCTGCACCATTGGTGTATACAGACGTGGAACTTTTAGTATGTACATGTTAGGGGCTGCCATAGCTTTGATCCACCAGCATGTGTTGGAGACTGAAGGTGGTGTGGAGGATAATGCACACAACCACCTCAGGCACCAGAGGAGGAGAAGAGTGTTTAGACCTAGGGTAACCTACCAGGGGCTACATGATCTGGAGATAGTAGAGCATTACAGGGTGGATAGGGACACCCTACAGCAACTTGTGGAGCTGTACCGGCCATGCCTCAGGGCCAGAACAAACAGAGGGGAACCCATCCCAGTGGATACGAAGGTATGTGCAAGCCTGAGAATACTAGCTACAGGTACCTTTCAAAGGCCAACAGGGGATATCATGGGGATATCACAGGCATCAGCATCCAGGGTACTTCACCCGTTCCTGGATGCCAAGCTACCACATGGCAATGAGCACATATACTTACCCCAAACTCAAGAGGAGTTGGCCAGCAATATGCGTCTCTTCCACCGTGTGGCAGAATACCTGGAGGTACTGGGTTCAATAGACTGCACGCACATACACATCAAGTCACCACCTGGTGAGCAGGGTAGGCGCTACATAAACCAAAAGGGATACCCCTCCATCAACAGCCAGGTCATGTGCAATGCCCAGGGCATTATCATGGATGTGTGTGCTGGCAACCCTGGAAGCTATCACGACTCCCACATCTGGCATGCATCACAGCTGTATCAGGTATTTGCCAGGGGGGACATCCCATATGGCCACCTGGTGGGGGATGCTGGCTATGCACTGGAACCATGGATGATGACTCCCATCAGAAATGCACACACATGCAGCAACGCCATAATGAGGCACACACACAAACCAGAATCATCATAGAGAATGTGCTTGGGATGCTTAAATCACATTTCCGTTGCTTGGACATATCTGGTGGAGCCTTGCAGTACTCTCCAGGCATGTGTGCCCACATCTTCATAGTATGTGCCATGCTAATGAATATGATCCTGTGGAAACAGCTGCAGCAGGGACAGAATGGTGAAGGCCCTCACAGTCCACCACCATTGCCAAGGGCCCCACAGGCACAGAGGTACTATATATATATATATATATATATATATATATATATATATATATATATATATATATATATATATATATATATATAGATATATAGATATACATATATATGTAGATATATAGATAGGTTAAAAACATCAACACATCTATGGAGGTACAGATAAATGTATGCAATAATGTATATTATATCTCTATATACACATTTTTTATATACACACACACATATACATACATACATACATACATACATACATACATGTGTGTATACAGCATCTGAAGTGTTCAAATCGGACCATAGCAATCACACATTCTGCCCCCCCCCCAAACAATATGAACATAACATAAGAAGAGTATATGCCAATACACTATTACAAATATGTTCTATGGACACAGTCACCAACACAACTACAATGACTGCAAATATCAATGACAGAAATACACAGACAGCTTTCATTTAGCAAAACTTTATTACATTCCGATGTATTGCCAAAAGGATTCAAGGAATAATAGTACCTGCATGCTATACAGGAAGCATTTAACAGTGCCTTAATAATCAGCCTGCAATTACCATAGTATTAGTCCACTAAGAGATAGGTATTCACATAGGGAAAGAACACCCACACACATATAGAAGATGTATAAAAGTGGTTCCTACACACATGCATCTGCTATGTACACCCACCAACATCTCCACACCCAAACTAATTACAACAATACATACTGTCATACCATAACCAATTATTAACCTACTGTACGACATTTGCTGAAACCTTAACATACCTGGACACAGACACACTAACATGGCCCTATGTGAAATAGTTGCTGTTATACAATGGAACAGCTGCTGATGTTACAGGGTTTGTTTGAACTAATCCCGTTTCAGAGGGTTGAAAAGTAATTACATCAGGAAGTGTTATTGATTACTGAATATCAGCACAGTATGATACACATTTACACCAAATTAAAGATGTCTGGTGAGCACACTTTAAACCCCCTAACATTATATGCATAGCCATGCAGCCTTGAGCTGGTCAAACATCCTGGCCAGACTGAAACATATGCAGAAGTATTAGGTACAGACAAACCCTGTACAAGTAACAATGTTCAGAAATATAACAGCAGTACTCACATTTAGACCAAATCCTCTAGGCATTACACATAATATATTAGTGTTTATCTCCATACAGCTGTTGCAGTAGATTTCAAACAATACTTCCAGGCTGTCTTCCTCACAAGTAAGGCAAAGGTACAATGCCCAAGTGGAGTACTCAATTATACTCCACTGTTGCCATGGTATTGGCTAAGGCAGTAGCTGCACAGCTGATGTGCATGTAATTAACTACTTTGGAACACCAATTGGTTATCAGGATAGCACATGTTACTAATCTCTAACTATAAAAGGATGCTTTGTCACACATTCAAACCATCTGTATCTACCTGTAGAACAGTACAAAATACCCAACAGCAGATTGAAACACAAACCGAAAACAAGTAAAATACCACTCAATAACACCTCCAATTACTAAGAAGGTATGTATAATATTTAGTATGTCTGTTTATGTAGTACCTGTTCTGTAAGAATTACAGTGTAATTGATGCATATAGTGGAAATAGCTATCTTGTAGCAATGTATTATTGAGCAGTAGTAATGCTTGTAGTATTCTATGTGTGTACTGCTGTAGATCACAAGGCAAACTCCTCATATGCCACAAGGGATGATATATATGGGCTTGGAACTCATCAATTCTCTTCCAGCCACTGTCAGTGTCAGGGTTGGCCCAACAAGTATGTGCTATAACAAGTGAAAGTATATGTCGCTATATTGTAACAGTAGATATATGTATGGGTGTATAAGTAAAATGAACATGTCAAAGGTGGGCTTACTGTGCAAATATGGTTGGCATTGTGGAATATTGTGCCAATAACTATGTAATGTACAGTATTTTAGGCAGATCTGTATTCCATTGTACATAGCATTTCTGTTATGTTATGCAAACATTAGTTATGTCTATTGGCAATTACAATACTCAATAACAGGATACATATAACTTGTATTCATCTGACAGTTTAGCAGCATAATAGCAAAGATAATTGGAAGAGCTAGGTAACTATCCATGAACATAACACATGTGATATCCACCTCTCTAGTATTGTTTGCAAGCAATAACAGCTGTGCATGTGTACATGTTATGCAAATGTGTAGTGAAACTTGTTACAGGGCTGGTCCGAATGGCTATGTGCACACCTACATAGAATGGATATTGAGAGTAGAGACACACTGGTTGAACTTTCAGGTTTGTGTAGCCTAACCTCTCATTGCCAACCTAACAGCCGCTTGCAAATACTGTATGTAAGGTAGTTCACAGTACTGATAATGAAACAGGTTGCAAATCATCTTTAACTCCAGTGTAACATCTGCAGTAGGAGTGTAAGATGTAAGAGAATGCTGCCCATGTGTAATAGCTGCTTCATAGGTGATGGCTTACACTATCTGATTATATCCTGATCATACTGATAGTGGCAGCAGAGTCTATTGATACATGACTCTGTTTGGGGAGTGGGTGTCTGTGCCCAACAGAGCTCATGGTTCTGGTGGATATGTGAGTATATACCCAGAAAAGGAAACAGACCTGTAGACACTTGCATCATCTGTAATCGGCTATCAGGATGTGATGTGCTCCTCAGAGGAGGATTGCTGCTAAAGGTAACTTTCTTTCTGTAATAGCCAGTGTTGTCACGTCCATAACACAAATATTTACTTGTGAGCATCACTGTCTAAAACATCTTCATAAGCAATAAGTAAACTAAATATAGTACTTGGCACTTGTAGTACTGAATGCTCATACAGGCATGTCCACTAGTCAGCTACTGGTGTTCACTAATGTCAGCTTTGTGTATGTGGCCATCCTGGGGGAATGTAATCTCTATGCCATGTACACTGCCAAACCCACCTAACACCACACCCTACACATTGTCTGGGATGCAGCTACAGGAGTAAGCTGGAAGGCAGTCCAGTCTACAACCATGACTGGACAGTCATGAAGTATAGGTTAACACATGCATCTCATTATCACAACCAACACATACCCTTACCAGAACACAGTAAGGACACCCACACATACTACCAGAAATCACACACATTCAGAGAGGCTTCTAAGTATCTGGCCAAGCAAGTGACCTCCCAAGTTAGAATAGAGAGACAACAAAATACACAAACTGTATGACATAGTTTGCATAATTGTGCCACACCTCAGAACACGTGGCCGGAAACATGCCCAACAGTACTCATTTGTGAATGCAAACTCTAGCACTATGTTGCACACCAAGCTATACGAGGGCAAACATACTGCCAGCTGCCTGTCTGCCATGATTAGCCACATACCCATACACTCAGGCCACCTTTTGAACTATACACATGGCTCTGGCATATTCCATGTTGCTGTGCAGGACCTGTGATGCAGTAGCCAGGACTGCATGGAAACACACATGTAGGAACTGTCAGGTCTTGTAGCCCAAGCAGGTATGTTCCAAGGCCTGGATAGCATTCTGCCATTGGCCAGAATGATACTGCAGTACAGGGACAAAAGGATCATATCCCACAATTGTCCAATGTACCGGTGCAATTCAAAGGGTATCCAGTATCTCTCTGCCTGGGATAACATGGTTGACAGACCACGATGCTTTGCCAGACAGGGCCCACACCTGTCACCCCTGGGAATCTGGATACTGGCTATGGCTCATGCTTCCCCTATAGTGCCTTCATCATGCAAAGTTCAAATGAAAGTCCACTGCTGTAACAGGGACAACCACGCAATAAACTGTGGGTCTCGCTACTCGATACATTTCAGAAACTCAATATGGACTCACTTATGTCATTCCTTAACATGGAGAACATATCTGTGCAGTGACTGAGATATGGTTCAACACTCCAGAGAGCACACCTGCATGAATGACCATGTTATAACACATGCCCATTATCCTTTATTGGAACACATTGGCCACAGGTGTGTCCATATTCTTGATGGATATGAACACCCCCACGCTAGTTGCACTTGCATAACTTCAGATGCATTATGCTGAGCAACTATCTTTGTGCCAAAGTGGAATCCAAATTGCACCTTGCGACAGATCACCCACCATGCCTCAGAATTCCCAACTGTCATATTGTGCTGTAATGGGGAATATTAGGTTTGAGACAGAAAACCATAATAATGGCTACTTTCAACTATTCCATTATGAACTGGAAAGACTCCTCATGTACCAACACCTGCGCTCAATGCATGTTGCATTTCATCAACCCCAATGACCTGGATCACCATAGTCACATAGTTACATAAACAGGGTTAACAGTATGCTACACATAGTCAGTCTCCAAAGCCAATGTTATGCTTCTTAAGAGCAAAGTGGTGACTGTCATGGCACCCATGCAGATGGACAATGCATGTGCAAATGCTGAATCCTATACAAATGAACTTTAAGCACTCACATAAGTGCAGTGATTGTGCCATTGAAACAGAACCAAGATTCAACCAAACACAAACAAGAAGGCAAACTGGTGATACCCTGCCTTAAAGTGTACCACAGAAGGTAGTAACTGTTGCAAGAGTGAACACACATGAGTGGAGGTGATCCTTGTTCAGCCTCAGTAAGATGCAGATATACCATATAAAACCACACAAAGCTACTGTGAAACTAATCAGCTACATATTAAGAGGCCAAGCACAGAGCATTCTGTAGCTGTCATGAATCATAATGGCAGCAACAAGACCTGCCGTGCTGCACAGCACTATGGCATGGGAAGTACTGCACCTACAGATATAGCACCTGTTTATTCAGATAGGTTCTTGTAGAACCTAAACCCGCTCCCCCCCCCCAACAGGTACACATATTTATATATCATGTACACTACAGAGCCCCTGTAATAACAACTATGCAGGTACAAGCTGCACTCTCTAAAGCCATACATACAGCATTCATGGGACCTGTCACCATCCCAGGGTGTATCCTACACAAATGTCAAAACAATTTGCTCTCCACATACACATCATATTCAATCATAGCTTCATGTCAGGCAGTGTACACACTGAATGGTGCACAGCAACAGTTATCACACCCCACAAAGGGGTAGACACTACTGATAATGGGAATTAGTGCACTACTACCCTGCTGAGTCTGGTCTGTAAGGCCATGAACCGTGATCAACTTATTTGATGTAGTCAGTACAGATGTAGATGACAGTAAGGTTGATTCACACAGCATATCATGACCTTGCCAGGTTGTAGGACACCATCACCCATACTGTGTTCCAGCTACATTCAGGAAACTAGGTGCATATTCCTATGTCACAGGAGTGGTTGGCAACTGGACTGCTGGCAGAACCAACACTACAGTAGGTGTCTGACTAATACATGCACATCAAACCAGTGCCAGCTATAGTAATACAGGGTTAATTTCTGGTACTCCCCCTCTTTGTTATCCATACCACACAGACTAACACAGAAGGCATCTGCCTACTGAAGTTTGCAAATGACTATGAACTAGGAGCAATAGTTGACTCAATGTGTGCTGCGGTCAACATACAGAAGGGCCTTTGTGGGTCAGATGTGTGGTGTGTGACGTATGGCCACAATTTGACAGCTAAGTATTGCATTGTCATCCCCTATGTTAAAAACCTTGTACCCATGAACTACCACCTAGGCAGTGGTCAACATAATGGAAACAGTGTGTGTATGGGATGCAGCTGGACAGTAGTCATTCTTTTGATAGTTACTTCACCACACCAGTCAGGTAGTCATAAGTGGCACCCAGAATCATAACAGGGTGCCATCCATGAATATAAAGATCATTGTTCAGCCATACTCAACACTCAAGTGACCCATAATAGATCACATATTTCCTTTAAGGGTTATTGGCCATGTTCAGATGGTCTACACTGGCCTTGCCAATCCCTAGCTCCACTATGTAGCATGATGCCTACCCTGAATAAAGCCATGTCCAACCCAGAGATGTTGGGCATGCTACACTTGCACATCCTGATTTCAAATATACACATATTTCATGGACATCCACCTTTCTAGTACAAGGATCACAACATGCCTGACAGATCTCTGTCTCATATACTTTAGATACTCCTGCCATACTATGCATCCCTGTCCAGCGAAGCAGCACATTGCCCCTCTTTGTGACATGGTGTGATGACTGCATAGCAAATATATCAGTAACCCTGTGGATCATTTCTGTGGCACTGCTTGAACTGGTCACTGAAACTTACCTGTCTGTTGGCTAGAGCTAGGTAACCTTTCAGCCTAGGCTCATAAATGGCCCAGGGCATATAGCCTACTAGTTCACTATGACCATACATGCTATAGTTGATATCCAACCCTGCAAATACCATCAGGCTAGCCATTGTCCCATGTGTTTCACATGTGCAACACAGGTAATACATGGCAGGATGCTAAACAGCTATACAGTGCCATGTAGATGCATATGGCAAAACACATGCATGTAAAACTTTCTGTGAGCAAGTCTGCAGGGTCACAGGTCACGTCCCTTAAGGCTGTGTATGACTGTATATGTGACATATACACAGCATTAAGCTCTATTGCATTAATGTAAACACATCCAGGCATGTGCTGATAGGTAAAGACACCAGTACAGGCAAACAGACATGCCCACATCAAGACAACATCCACATGGAGTATGAGCAATGTCTTCACTTGACACACACATATATGGTGATAACATCAAATCACCAGTAAGTGTCAAATGTGTGTGAGTTAAACATATTTTTAATCTTAATAAATATGATACACATGTATGTTCAGCTGTACTTCTGTACTTCTCTTTGAGTTACTGTGACCTGCCTCCATTATTATGTCTTCCAGGTATGCCGGGTGCCAGGCTGCCATGATACACCCACTTGGAGGATGAGGTCATCATCCCATACCTCCTCGACAACCATGTAACACTCTTCAGCCATGTGCCACAGGATGCACAGCAGCGGGATGCCCAGTGGGAGGAACTCCGCAGGGGGGTAAATGATGTTGGCGGCCACAATTGCACCTATCAGCAGGTGCGCCGACACTGCACCAACCTCATAAGATGGATGAAACAATATGCTAATGCAATCACCAGGAAACAAGGTGCAACAGGAGGAGGGCCACTCACCCAGCCCCCAATCACATGTACCGAGGAGCTACTGGCCAACCTGGGGACACCTACAGACTTCCATCCACAAGTTTTAGCTGGTCTTGTGGAGGTGGGTGTCTCTCAACCACAGAGCCTGGAGTTGCCTGCTAAGCCACTACTGCACATATAACACAACTATATTTCATATAGTTACATGTGTTACTGTACAATATGTAATGTAACATCATATGCAAGGCATGTATGCACACATGCCACATACTAGTCTGCTTCTCTATGTATGCACAGATGTGCATACTCCATAGTATAGTCTATTGTACTGGCTTATGTGCTAACCTGGGCATTGCACCCTGTAGCTATCACACAGGTGTGGATAATGATCTTACTGCTGTGACACTCTTATTTAGGTACCTCTGGCATTTCGCAGCGACAGCAGCCTGTTGCAGGTGAGAGTGTTATTATTTACCAGGCTTGATAATGCACATATCATATTAATTGCATGCTATCTGCCATGTTTCATAGTTTCATAGTATAGTACTAGGCTATCTGCCCTGGGGCATTTGTAAGCCTAGCCATAGTGATGTGGCTTTTGCCACCCCATGAAGTGGTACAAAAATGTACAGAATAAATCTAGAATACTGTGCCTCTGTCTAGTAGTGACACAGTGAAGGTCCCCTTATATAATAGAATTAGTTTACTGTGCCCCTGTCAAGCAGTGACACAGATGTGACCCCTGGGGTAAACTTACGATCTCCCATCCACTCATCAAGATTTCTCTTGAAGAGAGTCAGTGAGGAGCTCTGCCTAATACGAACTGGGATCCTGTTCCAAAGCATGGGAAGCCTCTGGGTTATGAATCTATCCCTCCAGCATGTCCTATTCATACTTGTGCCGAGGTTTAAGTCTTTAGCTCTCGTGGTCCTGATGGATTTGGATTTTTTGAGGTGGAGCATGTCCATCAGATCCTGTTTGGACATGGCCTTGTACGTCAGGCAGAGATCACCTCTGAGCAGGTGGTATGCTACTGAATAGAGCTGAAGTTTCTTTAGTCTGGCAGAATAAGACATATGTTGGAGACCCTTGATACTTTTGGTGAGGTACTTTTGTGGTCTCTCCAGCTGTTGCAAGTGCCGGGTGAGGTACATACCAAATGGGGCATTGTACTCAATCATGGGTCTGATGAGGGAGGAATATAGGGGTACAATGACATCCTTGGATCTGGATGTGAAACCCTTCATGATGAGGTGAGCAAGGTAGAATGTTTTTCTAACCACTTTGGCAACGTGGGTGTCAAATGAGAGGTCGCTGTCTACTTGGGTCCCTAGGTCTCTGATTACTTTTTCCGTACTCAGTGGGTTGTTGTCTATGTGATAATTTGTGGGTACTTTGTTTTTTCCAAAAGGGATGACTATACATTTTTTGGCATTTAGTTTAAGGCCGTGACTACGGCACCAGTTGTCCATTTCAGTGAGGCCTTTTTGTAGGATGTGTGTATCTGCTGGTGTATTGACTATGGTACCTAGTTTGCAGTCATCTGCGAACTTTGTCAGCCACAGCCCTCCCATGTTTGCTTTAACATCTGAGAAATAAATGCCGAACAAGAGGGGTCCCAGGACAGATCCCTGTGGGACACCACTTGTGACTGGCTTTGAGTCTGACATTGCTCCAGCGATTTTAACTTTATGGGTTCTGTCCTTTAGCCAGTTTGCAACCCATCTAGTGACATAAGGGTTTACTTTTAAGCTGTTTAGCTTATCTATGATGCCTGAGTGGGGTATTGTGTCGAAGGCCTTAGCCAAGTCCAGGTATGCTGTATGGACTGCTTTGCCCTCATCAATGGCTCTAGTAACTGTTTCGAAAAAGTCAGCCAGGTTTAAAAGGCAGGATCTGCCCTTTACAAAGCCGAACTGGGTGGGGTCAAGCTTCTGTAGGTCCCCTATGTCTCAGTTTATGAGTTCCATAATGATTCTTTCCATAGCTTTGCAGACCAGGCTAGTCAAGCTTATGGGGCGGTAGTTTCCAGGGTCTGTAGAGGCACCCCCCTTGTGGAGTGGGACCACTGCTGCTGCACGCCAGTGTTCAGGTACATATCCCGAAGTAAGGCTAAGGTTAAATAGCATTTTTATGTGTGGGTTTAGCTCCTCTTGGAGTTCACGTAACACGCACCCTGGGATACCGTCAGGTCCCATTGATGCTGTGTTTTTTGCTTTGTTTAGGGCGGTTCTCACTTGGACATCTGAGATGACAGGGAGATTACATTCAGCTGGGATAAGTATTTCTTCTTTTGGGGGTGAAGGAGGCGAGAAATTTGCACTGAACCTGTCAGCCAGAATGTTAGCAATATCTGTGGGTTCAGTGTATTTTTGTTGTTGTGAACCAACTCTGAGCATATCTGAGGGTTTCCGCCCAGGTTTCTAACATAGCTGAAGAAGGCTTTGTGGTTATCTTTAGTGTCCTTAGCGATTTTTCTCTCAAAGTTTGCCTTGGATGTTTTTATGAGAGAACGTAGTTTTCTGCTAATGTTGATCAGAGATGTCTTCCCTTCATGGGATTTCTCTGACGTGCAGTAGCTTCCTTCTTTTGTTATACAATTTGTTTATGGCTGAGGTCCACCAGACAGGACGCTTACATTTGGTGGAGAGGGACTTAGATTTGTTTGGGATTGCATGATCCATGCATTCTTGGAGATGTCCATAGAAAGCATTTGTGAAGGATTTGGCATTGTGGGATGTGGTATCCACTGGCACAGTGGGCTTAAAGCATACCATCTCAGTCTTTAGAAGAGTGAAGTCTGCTTTTGAGAAGTTTTTCACTGTGGTCTTTTGTGCTGGGGGTGGAGGTGGGATATGCATATCCAGGGTGATTAGTTTGTGGTCAGATCTCACTAGTGAGGGGTATACCGTGTGGAGCATTTTGTCCCCATGTTTGTGATGATCAGGTCTAGTATATTATCTCCCCTAGTGGGAGAGGTGACTAGTTGTTCCAGTGCATTTGAATTTATGAATTCCAGGAACCTTTGGGCTAGGGTATTAGGGCTAGAATAATGTACCCAATCTATGTTTGGGTAGTTGAAGTCTCCCAGTATGATGGTATTTTGTGATACATTCATATCCTCCAATGTCTTCAGGAAGGCTGAGTGGGGTTCTTGAGATTGGGAGGGTGGTCTGTAACATGCTACCAGTTGTATAGCAGTTTAGCCTATGGTTAGTTGCACCTGTATGGTCTCTGATGCTTCATGTGTTGCTACTAACCTGGAGGTGTGGGTGTCCTTATGAATATGGACACTCCCCTCCTTGTGGTTCGCCCGGTTTTGGGGCCGAAAAGCATGATACGAGGTATAGCCTGGTAGTGCTGGGGTGCTCTCAGGAGCCTTGAACCAGGTTTCAGTTACTGCACAGACGTCTATGTTCTCCATGCTGAGGAGTGCATCAAGTGCCTGCATCTTGAGATTTAGACTTCTGGCATTGAGCAGCATTACCCTTAGTTTTTTCCATTTTGTTTTCTAAGGAGGTGGGTTTGTCTTTTGAGCCTTGCCTAAAAAAGGCACTATGGGGGTGGCAAGAGCCTTAGCCAATATCCGGAAGCCCAGTGGTGACAGGTGTAAGCCATCCATTGCGAAGCAGCATGGCTTGTCCAACATGTCATCCCAGGCAGACAGACACTGGATCCCCTTAGAATGACACCAGTACTTGAGCCAATTGTTAAAGCTGATCATCTTGTCTTTGTATTGTGGTATCATTCTTGGTGAGGGCAGGATGCTGCTCAGGGTCAGGGTCATACCAGCCTGGGCTACATAATCGGAGAGCTCCTCTATGTCTCTTTTCATGTAGTCCAGGAGTGCGTCTCAGGTCATTCACAGCAGCATGGACAATGACGGAGTCATATTTGTACTTGCTTTGGAGTGACCTGAGTGCGTGTGTTATGTGGCGGATCCTAGCTCCCTATAGACAGCTCACAGTCACCTTCTCCTTGTTCAGCCTGGTCAGTGGGACATCAGTGTGTCTGACTATGGAGTCTGACTATGGAGTCACCTATTACTAGTGTATCAGGCAAGGTGTTTGGCCTTAAGGGCTGCGATTGGTCGACACACTGATTTATTGAAGTATGTGTTGCATGTGTTTTGTTTTGAGGTGGTGAATTTTTGGATGTCTGCTTTGGGAGCCTCTGTTGTTTTGGTAAGTTTTTTATTAGAACCTCCGAGTATGTCTTTGTGTTTTTATGTGTTTGGTTTGCAGTTGTGGTAGGTGTATGTGGGACTGGGACTGTTGTGTGTGTTGTTGCCATCTCCTTTTGTCTGGTCATGCCAGCCCTGAGTTGAGAGAGTTCAGCCTCCAGTTTGGCTATATAGTTGCATCTCTCACATGTATTTGTGTTTGTTGGGAGGAGGAGAGGGTTGTCTGTGTACATGAGACAATTGTAGCATTGTCTCAAGATGCCCAGATTGACCAGCTGAACTGGAGACGACGCCAGTAATCTACCACTCGACATGCTAGAACAGTATAAGGGAGTGGTATACCTTTAAGGGAAGTGAGTATTCACAGGGGTGGTAAGTAGATGTAGTGCTTTACTTAGTACGAGAGTGCTTACTTAGTAGAGAAGTATTGAAAACAAGTGCTAGGCTTATAATACAGTGAGTAGTCTGGTTATACTAAGAGTAGAGCTTCCTTAAGGGAAAATTTGAAGAACAGACTTGGCGGAGCCAGAAAAAGTTTAACCTTGTTTAACCGGCGCTATGCTTATGCAGATCATAAAGCCGTGCAAACGCGGATTTTAAACATTGAACTACTAAAGAGCTGGAAATGGTCCCAAACAACCAATTACTACAGCTTCTTGTGCTGAGGTCACTTCCCCCAAGGACAGGTAGGCTGCTCAAGGCTCCCCACTCCCACTGGTGAGCAAAGAAACTTCCTTCTATCCAAGTAAGGTAATGGACAACACAGGAACTACACCACAGCCCAGAATACAGCAATGCCTGTAAACTGGTCTAAACTAGTCATTTAACACATGTACACATAATGTATGGTGGTCCTGCTAATATACACTGGTCAGACCTGCAATGCATCACAGTGGTTACCCATGTGGAATAATTGAAGACTATATGAAACACCTACACTAAACCTTACAAACTGTCACTGCCAAATGTGTGGACAGCTGTGAATACAATGGTGGAGGTGTGGTTCACTGTAGGGGCATGTACTACAGATCAGCATTACACATGTGGGGAATACAAACAGTACTATACAGAGAGCATATGTGTGCACACACTCTAAATGTTTTGGAGCTGGAGTATGACCAGCCCACAGGATTCACCCTTGTGGATTATGCCCTTGCTACGAATGTCACACAATGTCATGTGCTATCTGACATGGCCTTGACATTTAGTGGGCTGACTGCAACACTGCTCAATGATCCTGCAAAACAAGATATCTCACATCCCACACATACCACCCTTTGTCTGCATAACCCTGTCCTCAGTGGAGCATATGACATCTATGGGTGTATGTCATATGGGATAACACTGACATGTGAAATAGATGCCCATCACAGCCATTGGACAAAACATGTGTACACATGGCCATGGAGGATGGCCAGAGACATGAAGCAACACACACAGTAGAAGTGATGTACATGTGTGTACACCCTGTTGTACATTGGCTCGACACAATACAAATATGGTCTTTGTGTAATAGTGATATTGCAGATGTGAAACACTAAACATCATACAGGCCTGTACACAGCTTGTCTAGGCATGACATCAAAACACCACATAACATGTCATGAACATCATGAGTGTGTCACGACATGAAAGCATTCACCTATACAGTATCCAAATACATACATGTGTTGCACAACATACACATACAACCACATCAGGCCACAGATACAGCACATTCACCTTGCTGGTGTAGGACATCACTGGCATGCTTGCTCCGCATGTGTGTGAGGTACACAGATGGCATGTGGGACATGGAGTACTGCTAAGTTAGCCATGTCTGGGCATAGTTGCCAGGCATCAATAATATGGTTGCAGATGTGCAGGGGTGTCATCTGTATACCCAACAGAGACCTGTCACACATTCCACATTCGGTTGTAGTGTGTATACACCTCAGTGACGTGGGTCACATTCCACATCAGATATGAATTGTATCTGAACAAAGTCATGGCTATGAACTGTGTCTGTAACTCACACTGTATAGCAATAGTGAAGCCACATGATGCCCTGCAATGGCTATGCACATCAGCTCAATTTGCAGTGTGTCACTGCATATTTGTAGGGTGGACTGCCAACATTGCATCAGCTGAAGGTCCATGTTAGTATAACACGCCCCTGCATTGGGACACCATTACCTTACTGTATATTTGAAAGGACACCATTGTGTTACACATGTATGCATATCATTCAACACGTCAGCAGAAGACATGTCATACTACATGTGATTGGCAAGGTCATATGCCACACATCAGGCTGATGTACTGTTAACCTGTGCTGGTCTGTGGCACCACAAAGTAGGAACAGCCATGTCAAGCATGTGTGTACAGCCACATGCACATAGTCTGTAGACACAGCTCAGGGGTAGGCAGAATAATGTTGAACAGACATTCACTGCTTTGTGGGAGATATGCAAGCTAGGGCTCAGGCAAACATAGTATTTACTCAACATACCCTTCTGCACATGTCCTCCTCACACATAGGGGCAGTGGCCAACACAAAGCATCAGTGGCAGATGTACAAAGGTCAGCGATGGTCTGTTAACATGTGTGGTATGTTGCACAAAACATAGCAGTGCGGCGCAACAGTGCCTAGTGTATGCATTGTGTTGCAGGTATGGGGCATAAGCTACTAACACAAATGGTGCAACACAGGGATGTATGATAACTACCACTTTAATTGTCTAAGCTGAATGCCATCTGCCATATCACATGCATGTTGCATGCCATTGGGTGCCATAGCATGTGTGTGTGTGTGTGTGTGTGTGTGTGTGTGTGTGTGTGTGTGTGTGCTGTATAACTTGTAATGTACTGATCTTGTCTGCCCCTCACAGGTGTTGATGTAGGTGTGTTGCCCTCCTGCGGTCCACCTGATGTTAGTGTCCCCACAGACTCTAGCAGTAATGACGAAAGTATGATTCAGGAACAGACAGGGTTGACAAAGGCTGAATCTGTGCCATTGGTTTCCATTCCACCTGTATCCCCTCATCCCTGCACACAGTTCTCTTAACTACACATACCCCATCACTAGTGGCCATAGAGAAAGGGCAGTTGGTGGATGGTAGCATGGAACAGGGAAGTGTGGAGACTATGGACGTAGTGCCTACACACCATGATCCCAGTCAACTGACTGATGATGGCCCACACAGGCATGTGCCCAGTGCTGCTCATAGGAAGACCACTGGCCAACATGCCCCTGCAAGACAAAGCACATCAGCTGGTGTCACCAGATGCAGGTTTCAGGCTGTAATGGAGGCACATGCACATGCTGAATGGCACAACAGAGAAGGTCTGCGGGTTCAGAAGGCTGCTGTCCGTTCTTTAACTGACAACATCCAGGCAATTGCAAATGCTCACCATCATCTTGCAGATGTTTTGGATAGATGATTGGGTGAAATGGTAGGAGTCCTTGACCGTGGCATGTCAATCCTCGAGCGTGGAATGTCTGTGCTGGAACATCTGGTGGGAGTGACGCATTGGGCATGTGGACGTAGGCCAGCTACATCACCTGTTGAAGATCTACATGAACATGCTACTTCAAATGCCCGCTCCCATAGTGGCGGTAGCAGCAGCAGTGCAGCTGGTGCTGTCTGCACCAGGACACAGCAGGCCACATGCACATGGTCCAGGATGGTCCCAACAGGGACATGGTTCCAGTGGACATGTGTCATCAGATAGTACCCAATCTGGACCTCTGCCTGGTAGTGCCCGTGCAATCAATCCCTGGCAAGTGCAGGTCAATTGGCTGTGGCCGGACACTGTGAACTGTGAAACCTGCCTGTTACAGACTGCAGCTGTCAATAATACCCCAGTGTAGGCCAGCCACATGCCAGACCTGTGTGCATACACACACACACACACACACACACACACACACACACACACACACACACACACACCAGAAACAAATGTAGGGCACCTCAACACACACTCGCATAACATCCACACAAGCCCAATGATATCAAAGGCCCTAAGCCACACACATGATATCATCCAATGGTGCAGCCTAGACCTCTGGCAAACATTATCACCCTGTGCATATGATCATGCCTGTGCTGCATCCCTGTCATCCACACCATTGGTGCAAGGACATGCTCATATGGTCTGATGCACAGGGTGAACATACTAGCAAGACAACTGTAGATTAATATTGTTGAGTAGTGTTTGACAGGCAACAGACATACCATGTATTACAGTTTTAGAATGAATTTGGTACATTTGACAGTATGTATCATGTGCAACAGTAACTGCATGTTGATCTTGATGTTCTGCCTTCCTCTTTCAGGTGTAATTGCATGTGCCGGGGGATGTCAGTGTTTGCGGTTAGTGTCCCATATGTAAATGTTGACTGCTCACAGGTTTGTATGACAATATCTGCATGCACTTTGTAGCTTCCACATCACAGTTTTAATCTCCCAAGTTTCAATTATGTTTACTGATCTAATGATCCAAGAGCATGATAGCTGTGTAGTAAGCTACTGTGTTCAGAGCCGTCACATCCATAGTGGGTGACATCACAGGTATAGTTACCTGGAGCAGGGAGGAGGTAAAAGAGTGGTATAGCAGATGCCAAGGGTAAAGGATTGTGGAAAAAGTGGCTTCTCATTGGGAAGCAGTAATACCCACTCTCTTGACAGGATGCAAACACAAACACACCCACACACTCAGGGATTCACAGACACAGTAAAACACCCACACACAGGGATTCACAGACATAGTAACACACTCTCACACACACAAACACTCAGGGATTCACAGACAGTAACACACACTCTGATACACACACACAGTTGCCAGTGTTGGGATGAGAACCCCTGCCTATGTGCAAATCATCATTATAGTACTATGAAATTTTCCAGATGAGCCACAGAGATTACACATGTACAGGTAGTTGGAACGGCCTAAGATCGAGGACATCAACAGGGATACTAGATTGCAGTGAGTGAACATGGGGAGGGGGGTTCATCAGTAGGCTATGTAACAACAAGCCTCACCCTAAGGTGTACATGTTTACAGACGGTTAGAATGTCTTTCTAAGACTGATGACATCAACAGGGATTGCATTGAGTGGATGTGGGGAGAGGGCCTTAACATTTCACTATGGTAAAATACAGCCTCACTCCAGGGACTGAACAGCCATACATACACACACACACACACACACACACACACACACACACACACACACACACACACACACACACACACTGTGGCATTCACAAAGATATACACCTATGTCACAAACATACAGACACTTGACATGTGTGAGATTCAACCACATGCCTCTGCATTTCTTTCTACACTTCACTCTGTACTGATGTCTACCACAGTGTTCAGGAGAGTGAAAAACATTTGGGATGTATTCCCCACCATACGTGACATATATGGACACACACACACCCACATGTGCCAGTACTGTGAATCAAGCACCTGCCTATCTCATGATAGGTATTACAGAGTTACAGCATTATTGCATGTGCTACAAAGTACACTGACTCTTTCCTTTGCCAGCTGTGCTGATATATGCAAAATATATGCACAGGGGAGGTGTTACTGTTACAGGTGTCAAGAGGTTTGCCTTTTGTGCCACCCTTATTGCATTTTACGTTGTGTGTCTTTCGTTTCAGTTAAAAGAGCCATAGCTTAGCAGTTACACATGTTATTGTAGGAATGGTTGTAATACACCTGTGAGCTGTCCTCAGTAATCATTCATCTGCAAAGTAGCCCCACCACTTAATAGTCATGTCCAAACATCTGTCCATACCTAAAGTACAGCATACTATACTTTGAGCATATCACCATATACAGTTGGCAATGTTGAGGCTGCATTGCAACAGCATGATGTACTAAGACAACAGTCACCTTCAAACATCAGACACTGCACACGCATGGAATCTAAACACACATCAATACATGTACACATATGCAGTCTCCATCAGTAAGTGGACTAGCAGGTCAAGAGGATACATTTCACACCTTCCCCATACCATGTGTGAAACCTAGCCGAGCATTACACCATAATGGATGTTGTATTCATGCACTGGTAGGACACACAACCACCTTCACTGAGTAGCCAAGTGTACATTCATGCCAACAGCACATATCAGCAAGACATACACACAGCAACATTCCATGTCATGTTCCACCAAACTGTTACTTGACAGTTCCATGGAGAAGCCAAGGCACTGTAATGGTCAACAGTGAGCACTTCATATTTGCCACACACACCTCATGATTACTGGAAGAGTGCCAGCAATGTGCTCTGTTTGAGCTAGGCATTACACTCATTCAAGCATGTGCGAGGTCTGTGGCTTGTAAACATCTCACCCCAGCACGTTCTGGCTATTGTGGTAATAAGATTAATGTCCAGACAGCAGATAGCATGCATGGCTTGCAATTGTTGACATGGGGTATATGTAGGAGCTGTGGGCACACATAGCTGTACATGTCATGGACATATCACCTGTAACTACTCAGGAACCTACAGAGCATAGCTGTATTTCCCTGAGTCTGTCAATACAGGCCATGTATGTAAGTCCTATGATCCTGTTATTTGGGTATGTTTGTCTAATGACATACATGCCACATGGGTAGTTTTATGATATGATAGGTGTCATGGGTGACCAGTAGAGGGGAATATTACCTCTGTCAACATAGATATCAAACCTTATATACTGTTAGCATTCAGCAGCCATGGATCTATCTTCCATGTGCATGTGTGTAATGAATGTAGCCACCTGTATGTAGAAAGAACGACAACAGCTATGATATTTTCATTTATGTTGTATGTGTGGGATGTACATATCCAGGGCAGGTACATTTAGGTCATATCCAACCATGAGGATGTTGTTTACTGGTGTACAGCAACAGTCAACTGTGTTAATGCTGACACCATCTGTGGGACCCTGGT
The DNA here is from genome assembly GCF_019279795.1 of Protopterus annectens. Lineage (NCBI taxonomy): Eukaryota > Metazoa > Chordata > Ceratodontiformes > Protopteridae > Protopterus > Protopterus annectens. The sequence continues at coordinate 1,395,373,500 of NC_056735.1, forward strand.
ATGTGTACAACTGACCTGGTTACAAACAGTGGTATAATTGCATTGCATAACACATTTTGCAACTGTGTCAGTACATGGGTACTTTGCACAGTTGATGTAGGGCTAGGTACAGTCCACCAATCGAAGGTTATTTGGGGTTCTACCATACTATGTCATACCACATGTATGGATGTGTGTTTGTAGTCTGAGGACATGGTGGTGTATGTATGAGGATACACCCTAGAATGCAGCTTTTGCCACTGTCATCTGTACCTGACTCATCTGTGATGTCTTATGTCAGAGTAGCGGTCTTTACTTGTGAGTAGCCATTATGAATATGCTGACACCACCACCTGGAATGGTCCATACCAGTGTTATGTCCCACATGTCTATATATGAGTTATATGGTGGTAGTGCAATTGTGCACTACAGAGTCTTCAGCCAGGTGTTCCTCACTGCACAGATGTCAGTATTCCCCATTGTAGGTTCTACATTGAGCAAATGGATTATGAAAGCCACACATCTAGCACTGGTTAGCATAAGCATCCAATGCAATTGTCTTGTAGGTGTCATGGTGTTGTCCTCAATCTTAGAAGGGCACTCTGATTGCATTGAACTGTGTAATCTCTGTGGTGCGTCTCATAACTGCGTAGTACTGTGATAGTGATCTGTAGATAGGCAGGAGTTCTGATCCTACCACTGGCAACTGTGTGTGTGTACAACAGGACCCGAAAAGCAACAATTAAGTACAATGCTGTAAATCCTTTTGCGTGGCCAATACCAACACAAACGCAGCTTATTCAAAAGCTTTTATTAGATCTCCAAATTAAAACCAAGCGCTTTCTCCCAGTCACTACCAGGCTTTCTCAAGGTAAAACAATTTGGTAACTCATGCCATTTCATTTATACTCTAGACAAGGTCACATGTCTCAGTTAATTAATGCCTATTGATGTTTTGAAGTAAAATACAAAGAAATGTAAAAATATAAAATTGTAAAAATGCAAAAATGTAAAGTTTTATATAAAACAATCTTATATCCAAACAATAAAGCAGCACTATTGTTTTAGTTAACCATATTCTCAGGACAAGTAAACATACCCCCAATAAAACCCCAAACTTCCTCCTGTTTTTCTTTTATGTTTTTACTTTTAAAGCCTTGTCATTAAGGTCCTCATACGACCCAAGCAGAACCCTGTAAGACAAATAATTTCCTCCTTTACAGTCTAGCTTGTCTCATTTTTAAAACACTATTAATGTTGATGTTCTCATTCATACCGGGAAACCTACTAGCATCCAATTTAAGTTGCCAAAGTAGTTCACGGTACCAAATTGTTTTACCTTGAGAAAGCCCGGTAGTGACTGGGAGAAAGCGCTTGGTTTTAATTTGGAGATCTAATAAAAGCTTTTGAATAAGCTGCGTTTGTGTTGGTATTGGCCACGCAAAAGGATTTACAGCATTGTACTTAATTGTTGCTTTTCGGGTCCTGTTGTGCTGACTTTGTTCTTTTGGCTTGGGCTACATTCATTTTTGACTTAACTGTGTGTGTGTGTGTGTGTGTCAGCAAACGGCTGAGTGTGGTTGTGTGCATGTATTTCTGTCTGCATCCTGTCATGACAGCGGGCTTTGCTGCTTTCCAAAGAGAAACCACCTTTTGCATTGGCCTTTATCCTTGTCATCTGCTAAACAACACTTTTCTCCCCATCCCACTGCAAGTAATCAGTCCTGTGATGTCACCCAGCTCAGAAGCAGAATCAGAGTAAGTGTAATTGTATAGGTTCTGTGGCACATACCCCAACTGCATACCACTCTACTAGTTACCTTTACATAGGTAAGACGTGTATGCACAATACTGGCAAGTGTGTGCGTGTGTGATTACCCTGTAGCCAGGCATACACATGCGTTATGTCTTTTAACATGCTGCACACCATGGTAGTCATATGTGGTGAGTGGAGTCAACAAATTATTACATACAGATAGAAAAGAATAGACAGTTAAGAACGACTACAGTTGGGTATGTTATTTTCCTGTGCCACTGTCGAGCAGTGACACAGAAGTGGTCACCAGGGTGTATGCCCATACCCATCATTCCCCCACCCAAACTCCACAATCCCAGGGGTATATTTCCTTAGCCATCATTCCCGACCCCAAACGTCACATACACAACAAACATCCCTTCTCTGGTGAACTGATTAAGATTTAAATGCTATAAAACAAGAGATGCCTCTGTTTTGCGTACACGTCAATTCCTTTGGAACCCTTCTGTGTCACAAAGGGTGTTCAGACATGTGTGTATATGTGTGTGTGTGTGTGTGTGTGTGTATATATATATATATATATATATATATATATAGCTATAGCTGTGTCTGTGTATATGCATATATATATATATATATATATATATATATATATATATATATATATATATATATGTGTGTGTATACACATCCCGTAGGTGCATATATGTATTTAGTTATGACAGTTGCACAGATGTAGACTTGTCTATGTTGCTCACAGAATACAGTACATTGAAGGGTACTGTACATATGTACACAAAGTGACTGTCCCATTTGTTTTCAGTACTGTGGAATACCTGTAGTAAGATGTGTATTATAAAAACCATGAAACGTGTATACAACCCAGGTGGCTTAGTGGTAAGTCCAGTGATCTCAGTGGGCATGGTCCAGGGTTCAAGACCAGCAAGGCTTGTTGATAATGTCATTTAGGACTGAATAAGACACTTTTTAAGCAGTTGTAAGTGTGTGTAAATGTGTTTCCGTGACAGTAAGCAGCGGGTACACACAGGTACATGACCTGTACAACTTGTAGTACACTTGAAATGCCCTTCTTTGGCAATCCTGCTGATGTCACCCACCTAGAAATACACCTCTGGGACTGCTGTAATCTAATCTCTGTAGCGCATCCTGTAACTGCATAATACTGTAGTGTGATAAACTAGTTTGGTAGGTGGTCTAATCCCAGACATGCCAACTGTGTGTGTGTGTGTGTGTGTGTGTGTGTTTGTGTCTGTCTGTCTGCCTGAGAAGGGAACAATGCTTTTTAGAGTACACACACTCCTTACGATTCACATAATCACCTCTGGCAATCCTGCTGATGTCACCCACCTTGTAATACACCTCTGGGACTGTTGTAACCCAGTAATCTTTGTAGCGTGTCCTGTAACTGCGTACCACTGGAATGTGATTTAAAACTGTGGTAGGGATCCATCCACAATTATGGCAGTTATGTATGTTTTCTGTTTGTTTCAATGTCTGTGTAGGGAGCAAACATTATACCCTACACACTTTCAGAACATTTACAATGCCCTACTTTGGTACTCCTGCTGATGTCATACCTTGTAAAATACACCTCTGGGGAACTAGTTCCCTAGTAATCCTCGAGGTGCATCCTATAAAATCTCCATGCAGTAGTGTGATATAGATCTTGGTCATGGGTTCTATACCCACACATGTCAGTTGTGGATGTGTTGTATGTGTCTCACTGTCTGTTGTATGAGCAATGCATTTTGGGCTACTGACTTGCAGGAAATCTGAAATGCCCTACTTTGGTAAACCTGCTGATGTCATTCCTTGTGAAATACACCATTGGGGATGGAGTAGTCCATTAATCTCTGTAGTGCATGCTATAACTGCATAATGCTGTAGTGTGATAAACAAGTTAGGTAGGAGTTCTATTCCAAGACATGGCAATTGTTTGTGTGTGTTTGACAGTCAGACCCTGTGTGGAGGTGGCTGTGAGTGCCTAACCACTGGACATGTTGAGGAGTGAGTTTTGTAGTTTTCCTATTTGGTGGCCATATTATATGTCACAATGTCCACCTCACAAGGTTTACAGATTTCAATCAGCCAAGAGACTGGGTTGGCAAGTCATACCCCTACATCTGGCAAAAGGCCTGGTGAACAAAGTAAGCAACCCTACTATTACCCAGAATACGGTCTGAACCCATGTGTCATACACAAACACACTTGCCTAGAATATGCTGCTATGTTGCTAGTACCCTGCACATTGTTGACAGATAGTAGGCATGGTGTGATTACAGTGGGCCACAGAGGGCATAGCACCCTGTCCAACAGTACAATAGGCACATTTTTGACAGATAGTAGGCATGGTGTGATTACAGTGGGCCACAGAGGGCATAGCACCCTGTCCAACAGTACAATAGGCACATAATTGTGGACAATGCACCTTCTTTATGTTCCCCACTGGACACCTGCAACATATATGGTGCCATCAAATGTGATCCACAAAGGACATACAATGCCTTACACACATGCCCTGTATGGACAGATGCAACTAACACCAGGGAATACCTGTATCATGCTATCAATGCAGGTGCAGGGTCAATCTGCTGTCTATTAGCAGGTCCTGCCACACTAGGCCGGTATTGGCACATCTGATAACAGTCAGTGTACACAACATGTGCCAGGCAAACCAGGTACACTTAAACATGTCACTGTACATTATTGAGGGAAGTGCACAGCCCAGGCAATGTCCATGTCAAGGACTATCAAACACAGACATGGCATGCATTACAAAGCAATGGCCACACACAATGGTAACCAGGATGACAGGACAGTTCATACAATACCCATCTGTGTGGGACATTGCAGACACTATACCCCTGAACCACACTGCAGACCATTGTCAGGTGGCCTGATGCCAAGGATTACTCCTCACCCAGCCTTGTACAGCCATCTTGCACAGCCAACCACTACACACCCATGAAGCAATGCACACATGCATGTCAGTACTGGCACCTTGTGTCTGCATGTGGGGTATGATGTTCCCAACCACAGTCACACCCAGTATAACTCCCATTGGCATACTGACTGATAACAGACATGTTCACATGCCCTAGCCCATAGAACCTCAGGATATCCCCTGTGGTGCATGTAATACCTGTGCATTACTGCAGTGTGGCAAACTAATTAGTTAGGAAGTGTATTTGTGAGCCTGCCAAAGTGTGCCAATGTGTCTGAGTCCCTTAGAGTATGTGGTAGCATTGACAATGACATCTGTTCATATGAACAGCCATGTGTGCTACACCTAATGTATGTCTACTATATCTCTGTTGCAGATGTCGCTCACCAGCACACATATATGTTTTTACAGCACACCAACATGTCAGCTTTGTGGCACATGGAGTAACTGCATGCACTTGTAATAGTAATGGCTAGTCAGTCAGGGTTTGAACCCCTGTACTGGTAGGTGTGTGACAGATGATGCTTAGGTTTTAGTCTCCCAGCCCTTCTCTGATGTACTTTGCTTCTGTCTGTCCCTCCCATACACTCTCTGGTGGATGTGGAGATGTACACCTGCTCAGCAGTAGCTTGTGTTTCATAAGTGATGGTCATGATCAGATGATGGCCTATGCACCTATTTCAGTCCTCCTCTAGCTGATTGCATGTGGAACAGCTGTGGTGACATTTCCATAGCCAATTGCATGGAAACACAGTACAATATCTAGGAACATCATGTCAGTGTTTGCCCATGACAGTCACTGTGAGTAGAACCTGGATCTGGTGTTTGGTAAACAGCATCACAGATGATATCTGGATATTCCTCAAACAACATACACAGTGTTAAATAGCCTAAAGACAGGAGGGTGATGTGCCAGACATGACTGCAGCATGTAAGTGTAGCTATGCTTCATTGAGACTACTGCCAATTTAACAGGTTGTGTGCGGTAATGGCTAGTCTGCATGTTTTAATAACTGACAAGACAGTGATCTGTTTGTGAGGAAACCCCCGCCTGTAGGGTTATCTGTGGATTGGTCAGTGTGTGGAACCATTTGTTTCTTGTGTTAGTCACAGAACAGACATCTGTGAACTGCAGAAGCATAGTGTAAGGATTGCAGTCAGTACATGGTGACAGTGATGAGAGTTACTGCCATCGCATCCCTGATTGGACATACATCACATGAAACAGTGGTATGACAGTCACTGTCTGAGATTATCACAGTGACATGCCAATAATGGGCCACTGTTCATAGCTGCAGTCACAAGTTGTCTATGCTTTGTACAGCTGTCATGCAGTATATTTGCAGGTGTTGTGCTCCCTCTGCAAATGTATGACATCTGTAGTGTTGGGTTGATGGTCATATCTATGCATGCTGTTATAAGTAATCCTGAATGCTGTTGATTATTACTAAGCCATATCTGTGTTAAAACTGCAACACCATAGGCTGTATGGGATTGGAGGTCCCGGCGGAACCACCTGTCCCACATCAGTTGGCCATGGCACCGGGCACCAGCACATCTGGGGCCCAGCCTTGGACCTCCACCTCTGTTGGCTCTGTACCACCTTCTGTTGGAACCGCAACTGAGGATGGGGCTTGTCCCTCCTGGGAGCAGGTCCAGACAGGAACTTGTCAGCCGTCGTATAGTCCAGGATGTGGTGCGTAGGGGGCTCAATAAGGGGTTTAGAGGCCAGCTATGCCAGCTTGAGGGCAGAGTGTCACATTTAGAAGGTGAGCCTGCCTCTCCTAGACAGCCCTCAGCACAGCCACCTTTGCGGCTGTGAAGGTGCAGTGGTGGCTGGCCATGGGTGGGGACCGCCGTCCCACTGTTACCATTTGGGGGCTCATGGGCTTGTGACTACTGAACACCCCTCCCTGTACAAGTGTCATATATCACCCCTGTATGCTGTCTTGTCTGTCATCCTACCCAACCTATCCTCCACAAGCATACCTACTCTTCTTCCCCAACATCCCACTCTCATCTTACGAAAATAAAAACAAAAGGCCAATCTGTTCCCAGAACAGCTTTTGCTCCATACATAGCTGTCCATTTCACACACGTGTCCACTGGACACATGTGCACAAACTTAGGCCAACAAACAAACTGATAAAATACAAAAAACAGAATCAAGACAAAGAAAGCGGCACTTAAACGGCAAACAAATTTAATAAATGTAAAGCGCTTTTCGTTTGTGTGAAATGCACAAACTTCTTCAGACAAATAGTTACATTTAGTGTCCACCTTATATACACAAACTAATGTCAGCTCAATAAAACAATCAAGAAGTAAAATACTAATCAACATTTAAAGAAATAGTAACCACAAAGGACCACCTACGGTACAAACTGTAAGGCACAATATGCCCCCTACTTAGATACTAATAGAACAACTAACTATAACTCAATATCAGTGAAAGTTGAAAAATTAAAATATTAAAAACGAGAAGTAAAAACTTAAAGTAAGATGATACCTAACAAGTTCATCTTGCTAAACTTTTAATCTTTAAAATACTGCTGATAGAGCAGCTTTCATTTAATCCAGGCACACTGTACACGTTCAATCTAATTTGCCAAGTGAGTTCAAGCTCTTCCAATTTTAAGCCAACTGGGCCCCCTCTTGGATTCTGAATGACCTGGTCTATCACCATAAATTTAAAATTGTGGTCTGGGTGACAAGAAACATGTTTAGCCAAAGCATTTTCATGTTTATTTTTTCTAATGGCATAAATGTGCTCGTAAATGCGATCACGGAGGCATTTCTCCATCTTGCCAATGTAAAATGCTGAGCAGCTTTGACACTGGGCTAAATAGATAATCATTTTAGATTTACAGTTAACTCTGTGCTTCAAGATGTAGAATTGGCCATCTACCTTAAACCTGTTAGATTCCATAACATATTGACAATAATTGCAAGATTGACATTTGTACATACCAACAGATCTACTTGGTCCCTGCTTGTGGTGTTCAAAAAATACTTTAAGGTTTTTAGCTTTCCTATAAATCACTTTTGGCTGATCACCTAGTCTCGGAAACACACTAGGATCACTCCTAAAGGTTGCCCAGTTTTTACGTAGGATCTCAAAACAGTCCTTGCTGTTAATGTTGTAGGTTGTAATAAACGTGGGTTCTTGAAGGTCCAAGTCTGGGAAGACAATAGAACCTTGAATCAGTGGTGTACCAAAAATGTCATTGTGTTGGTGTTGCGTATATACACCATCCAGAATTGGTTTGTAAACACATCGGAGATGTTTACTCGAAACCTCTTCTATGATGTCACTGACCATTTGGTCTGGGTAGGCTCGGTGAAGAAACATGTTCTTTAAAAGGAACATTCAGCATGGAAATCATCGTCGAGAGTGACGATACGGGCTGCCCTCACCAGTTGGCCCTTAACAACAGCTCGCTTCTGGTGGAAAGGGTGACAACTGGAGTAGTGTAAGAAAGAGTTTGAATATGTGCTCTTCCTATGAATTCTAGCAGTGAAATTCTGAAGACTTAAATCCTTGTTTAACTGGATATCCAAGTAAACTATAGCCACAGTACTAAATGTAAAAGTAAACTGTAAAATATGCGTAGACTTATTGAAATAGTCTACGACCTTGTCAATAAGTGTACTGTCACCATCTAACAATATAAAAATGTCGTTGAGGTAACGAGTATAAAAAATAAAATTGTCCTTGAATTCACAATTATTAAACACATAGATGTTCCCAGTTAGGCATAACAGAGTTGGCAACACTTGCTCCACATGTGGAGTCCATTGCAACACCAACCTTCTGCAAATAGAAATTACCTGCAAACATGAAGTAGTTCTTATCAAGAATCAACACCAAAAGTTCATTAACAAGTGACATCTCAGTGTTAGCTGCTCCATTTGTTTTCAAAAATTGGTTAACCCATTCCAAAGCTGTATCATGCAGAATGCATGTATACAGGTCTTTGACATCCACAGTAAGAAAGTTATGGGTGGAGTTAAAGTCTAGATGATTAATTTTGTCAAGAAATGACCAGGAGTCCTTACATATATGATTAGTCTGTTGTGAGGATTAGTTTGCTGATACCTTCTTTATATGTATTGCTATCATTGCATAGTGGTTTCTACTATGACTGTGATGTACAGGGTCCTGAGTTCTAGCCTTGCAGAGGCTGGTTATTTTGTTGCTGGCTAGAACACGAGTTGTTGAGTACAGAGTGATTATGGCACTTTAAAGCAGTTGTGAGCTGGTGTGCACGGGTTTGCACAGAGCTAAGCAATGCTAACCTCTGGTTATAGTTTCTTACACTCATTTAGCCTCTGCATTGCTTCACCAGTGTGATATTCGCATATCAGTGCCCAAACAGGCTTACACCCGCTTGCTCCTGCACTTGCAAATGCATTGCACTTGGTGTTTGCATCTGACACTCACACCAATGGGTGGGGGTGAGGACTATAATACCTTCTGATGCCTATTACATTGGCTTACATGCCTACAGTGGGGTGTTGCGACCATGTGTTCATAGTTGTTGTGTAGTAGGTTATGCAAAGACACATATGGTCATACCGTACTTAGCCATTTAAACTGGACTGTGCTGCAGTGGGACCCATATCAGGAATGGCTGCCCATTAGGCGTAAACATGCCGGTCGACTGTACGGAATCCGAGGCCTGTCCAGAGTTTGCTTCATACTATTGGTGTGTTCCTCTTACAATCTGCACCTGTCTGGCAAATACCTGGGAACTGACAACATTAAATACAGACAAGTAATTGGGTTTAGGACCACACATCCTTCAGCCGAGTCATGCCAATGCATATCTATTATTCTATCAGCTTTCTAAGGTTGTAAGTGGAATATGTGTTTTTTGTCCTGACTCCCTATTTGTTCCCCTAACGGTTTACGTCCTGTCCAGTGGATTTGCTCTTAGGTGTTGATAGGTATGGGCATAAGCTCTGCCCATTTCGGAATATTATTTACATCCCCTGGGCGGTCCTAATACAACTGCACCAGCCAACACCTGCATGCCTAGGCCATAATTACATACCCATAGTTCCCCCAACTGCCCCTTCTCTACAGCACTCATCCTTACTGTGGGTGCAGGTGGAGTCTAGCCACACCACTACACACTACCCACTCTCCACATGTCAGGACCCATGCTGTATGTTGTGTCGACCCATGGGTTATCAGGCTTGCACAACCTACTGGTCTGTGTACGTCTGCAGCCTGGTTTGATGACTCA
>NC_056735.1:1395745951-1395748451 GCF_019279795.1 Protopterus annectens
AGGCAGTCAGACATCAGCTTCATGGCCCTGAAGGTACCTTGGCTGGGGACTGAGCAGGAGGAACATGCGGACCCTGTGAGTGTGTACTGAGAGCCTCAAGGTGCTGTAGCACATCCCCCCAAGTCTCTGTGGAGCTCCCTATGCATCAGACCCTGGACCTGACTTTGAGTGACAGGATCCTGTCTGTATGTGCTCCCAGGGGTTGAACACCACCCCCTGAGGTTTTTCCACCTGAAGGTAGTGCAGGACCAGTAGATGTGGAGGCCCCAGGGTGGGTCCCACATGTGTTGTGGCCTGGTAACTTAGCCAGATGAGGTGGGAGAGGTGGTTCTGTTGGCAACTGTTCCCCAGACATGCAATTGTGTCACTATTATAGAACATATGTGGTCAGTAATAGTCCACACTTTCCCGGATCATGTCCAACGGCATGCATAGATATCCCCAGTAGCACAAAACAACATATGTGCAGCAATCACATAACAAACAGAACATATGCATATATGAAACCATAGTGCCCCTTACAATGGCATGCAGGTGACATTGTCCATAACAGGCCACCAATGATAGTGCCCCCACAGGAAAAATGACTGCAAACACATAGCACAAAGAGTTATACAATATGATATATGTCCCAACGGTAGGTATTCTGTTGACATACCTGTTGAGTTGCGTGATCAGATTGTTGTTGCAGATATGGTGGGGAGGAGACAGAGATGTATATTAACAACTATGATAACTATGCAGCATGAGGTCCTCAGACCTGTTTTCATCTTTATGTCTTTCAGGCAATATGTCCAGAGAGAGGTACCCCATTTATACAGCAGAGGAAAATGATGTCATCATCTCACAGCTGGTGCAACACTACCACATGTTTTTTGGCTGAACAGCTCCATGATCTGTAGGAGCGGACTGCCCTGTGTAATGATCTTGTCCACAGGGTAAATGATGTTGGCCTGCATAACTGTAGTTATGAGCAGGTCCGGCATTGATGCACAAATCTACTTCAACATGACGGTCGGCGTGCTGCTGCAGTCAGGGGGGACCAGCTTGCAATGGGGGCGGTCATGCCATCCAGCCCCCCATGACAGATGTTAAGTAGCTCCTTGCCAGCTTCGGGGCACCTGCCCACCCACACACACAACACCTGGCAGAGAGTATAGTGGAGGTGGGTGCTACAAAATGGCACAGGAGCATGCAGGTAAGGCCACAGGGCACATCAGTAAACCACTGTTGTGTATCCATCCACATCTGTACAGTTAGATCATGCATATGTGAGATGAAATATATATAGTCTGTTGCTGCATAGTAGTAATAAACAGATGTGCATAATCTGTAGTATTGTGGCCTTGTACTGTTGATGTACTGTAATGCTGCACACACCCTGCACCAATGCCACAGCTGTGGCTACTGACATCGTATATATCACACACTTATGTAGGTCCCTCTGCTATACCTCCAGGACAGCAGCCTGTAGCTGGTGAGTATGGTGTTTGTTCAGGTTTGCCAATACACCAGTCATGTTATGGCCATGGTATATTCCATGCACACATTTAACACACCTGCCAATATTGCACGCTGTACATGTCCATGTATTGTTGCTGTTAACTGCACTGCATCACAGTGGTCACCATGCTGGTGTCTCTGAAGGGTATGTCAGACTCTTTCAATATAATTAATATCCTGTCATTGCAAAATGTGTGCACAGAGATGAACATAATGGTGTGACAAGTGGCCTATAGTAGGGACATGTGTGAAATATCACCCTTATACAGTGCTACAACAGTGTATATACCAGTATTACAATGGCAACTGTTACACATCTATACTACAGCATATCACAATACTGCAGTCCACAACCATTGCAACCTGCAATGTGGTCCAAACATGAACAATGAGTGTGTAATATGGAATCGTATATTAGGACAGCAAATATGGGAAATACATACCTTCACAAACACTTGAAGCATATGTGTGCACACACTCCAGATAAAATATAGTGGAAGCAGCTGCTGAGGTACTGACAGCATGCATTCTTCATGAGAATGCACCTTCCAGCAAGTACACATCCAGAATATCACACCAAGAAATGGTCTGCTGTCCAAAATGTTTGGCTATCAAATGTGCCCACTTACCTGCAACAGAGGCACCTGTGGCTTGCACACATCTTACATGCCATGGCGTGAACCCCATACCAAACAGGTCGCACCCAGGAGTTGGACATGTAGCGATACCTCACCATTGCATATACCATGGCAAACAGTGCAGACAGTCATGTATGTGGTGAGAATGAATGGGACAGGATTAATGTAGAAAATAAACAGATGGCCATCCAAGACAGATGATGTCACATGTAGCAAACCAGTCATGCAGGCTGCCTAGTAACATGCCAAAACACTGAGGGAGTTGCAGGTATGTCTAGCAAGTACTAGTTGTGCAGTACCTGTGTCAGCAATTGCCTGGACTCTACATACGTGTGGACCATGTGTTAGGGTAATCAGAT